>NC_142366.1:3073885-3373885 GCF_059441175.1 Urocampus carinirostris
GCTACACCACATCAATATCAAATTATATTTGTCCTGTATATTTTCGCGATGGCTTGGTGTGATGCCAAAATGAGAAGCAAACATGATAGCCATTGAACTGAAGCATACACTTCTCAAGAAATATGAAGAAGGCCCACGAATGGCTACTCTCGCTAAGCTGAATGGCTATGTACATCGAAGATTGGGACCATCACCTGAAATAAGGAGGCGATTAAAGAACATGAAAAGCCATGCAAGCAGAAGTTTCGTCTACCCGCTCCCTCTGCATCCACTCGCCACTCCACTTAACCAGTTTAGGTGATATAACACCAGGGGTAAAACATTGGCATTTTGCCTCTCAGGACTGACCCTGATAATTCTCCAGGGCACAGTCCAAGGGGGCAGGGAGAGGAAGACTGAAAAAGAACTGGGCTGACAACATTAAGGAATGGACTGGTACCAACTTTGCAACAACCCAAAAACAGGCCAAGGACCGTCAACAGTGAAGAAGGCTGTCTAGAGTTGCGTCCTCATTGGTGCCCCGACGACCCATGGAGTTAAGGGATCCGTGAACTGTGATTTATATTTCATCATATCCACGTAAAGTACACATGTGTAGTACTCTATATATATTTTTTTTTTATCTTGCCATGCCAGGGTCTTCTCTCTAATATATATATATAATCAGGACCTCTGCACATAAAGAACAATTTCAACAAAAGGAAAATGTTTGTATAGAACCCCAATCTACTAATAAAATATAGCTTTCCTGCTTGGTTACCCTCAAGATGCAAACTGCATGAATGTTCACACCAGATCACAAGTATTAAAAATGTTGGTAGAAATGTGCATTTTGATTTCATGTGACTATTTGTCAATTATAATTCACAGATTTTGTTCGCACTAAACAATTGATGTCAATTGGTTATGAATGGTTGCAGGATTCCTCTTCTTCTTTTCAATTGAAAAAACTCAGAGAGCATTTTTTCTAGAAATTAGCTGCGATCCCTTGTCCTCTGTTAACTACTATTGTTGAGATCAGGTGCGTAGAGTGCAAATTTGTCATCCGCCCATTCTTTCAGCCTAAAAGAAACAGCACCTGTGCAGCAGCAATCCATTATCTCCTTTCAACGTGCTGCAAGAGTGCATGTCCCCGGGAGTTCCCTCCCCCCTTAACTTTGATTAAAAAAATGGATTACAGTATAAAGCAGTATATTGGAACCTCTACTTACGAATTTATAATTGGTTCCAGCAGTGATGTTGTATCATGAAACCTTTGTAAATCGAAACACGTTTTCCCATTGAAATTAAATGAAACAGGATTTATGTTTTCAAAGGTCATCAAATGCAACCGAATCCGCAACAAATCAACTTCAACTGCCCTTTGGTACATTAATGTTGATCCAGCCATCCATCCATTATTTGCACCGCTTATCCTCAGTAGGGTCGCGGGGGTGCTGGAGCCCATCCCAGCCATCTCCGGGCAGTGGGCAGGGGACACCCTGAACTGGTTGCCAGCCAGTCGCAGGGCACACAGGAACAGACAATTCGCTCGCTCATTCACACCTAGGGACAATTCGGACCGGCCAATTAACCTGACATACATGTTTTTTTCTGGAATGTGGGAGGGAACCGGAGTGCCCGGAGGAAACCCACGCAAGCACGGGGAGAACATGCAAACTCCGCACAGGAAGTTTGGTAGCTGGATTTGAACCCATGACCTAAGAACTGTGTCGCTAACCACCGCGCCGCCGTGCTGCCCACATTAATGTTGAAATGTTCATAAATATACCACATAGTACAAATAAAACAAGAAATAAGGCTAAAAATACAAAAGAGGCAGAAAGGGGGAGCAAGACCTAAAAAGAACTGGGCCGACAACAGTAAGGAATGGACTGGTGTATGTAAATTCAGGACCTGCAAAAACTGCACCAGAAGAACCATTTCAACAAAATGAAATGTTTGTATGGAACCCCAATCTACTGTTTTTTTCTTGCTTTTCTTCATCTTCCTTGTCTGCCCATTTATATTTTGCTGTAGAGCTGATCTTTTCCAGCAGTTTTTGGTTGATAAATAAGCATGAAAGTCTTTGCAAGAAGTGTCTTTGAAATTGTATAGCACAAATAGAATCCCCTTCAATGACTCAACAGAAATCCTGTTCCTCTCATTGGTCCACTGACTGCATCAATGAGAAAACCCTCTCAACATTGGCATTTTGAGAAGGAAGTGCAAAGACAAATTGTGCAAAATTCTGGAGTTTTGAATACCGTGCAATGCTTTTGCCCTTCTCAAAATATTGTGTCCACTTGTGGTGCACCTGCAAGCCACTAAACCTTTCAGTGAATTTCCTCAGATTGGTGACCTGGCCTAAACACTTCACATTAACAATTGGCACCCCCTTTTCTCCTAGGTACAGGATGCAGGCCTCCACATCATTCCAATCTGGTGGCTCACTCAGATCCATACACACAAATGTTGAGAACTCTCCCATTGGAGTAATCCACTTCTCCAGATACTCCAGACATGCACTGTACAGGCCTTGCACATCGGCACAGGACTGGTCACATCCCTTAACAAGTTAATCGCTGCGCTTTTATGCTAGTAGTCCCTCTGTGTCCGTGTGACCTGTTGGATCTCCGGCACCTTTGATAGAAACTTAAACATATGTGCCAGCTTCGCACATGGTACACTGCCTCCCATTTGTTTCGACCAGGACAGTATGTGGGGAATGTCTTTTGCAGCTCATCTGTGAAAATGCACTTAGGCATTCTCGTTCTTTGTTACTTAGCACAGCAGAACCAACCGCTAGGCAGGGTCCCAGGGAATACATCACAGGCAACCCAGTGGCGTCGTATTCCATGCAAAGTGTCAGTCAATTTCACCACACGCAAATTGGGCATGTGAAAAGTAATTAAAACCGGACATTTTCATGAATTTGTAAAACCCGACAGGCACCCCAGATGGCATTAAAAAGTGGACATGTACGGGCAAAAGAAGACGCTTGGTCGGTGTACAGTGTAAAATACAAAGCTTTATTAAACAAGAACAGTTAAAAAAAAACAATGAACATCTATCCATGATCTACACTGTTTAGCCAATGGGGCAGTATTGCTGCGGGGGTGCGGGAGCCATCCCAGCAATCGGGCAGTGGGCAGGGGACACCCTGAACTGGTTACCAGCCACAGTATATATACACAGACAGACAACTCACTCACTCATTCACACCTAGGGATAATTTGGGTTGGCCAATTAACGTACATGCATGTTTTTGGAATGTGGGGTAAAACCGGAGTGCCCGGAGTAAACCCACACAAGCACGGGGAGAACATGCAAACTTCACACAAGAAGGTTTGATCCCATTACCTCAAAACTGTGCCACACACGCGTTAACCACTGTTCTGCCATGCTTCCTACACAAAGAATAAAAATGTTAAAATGTAAAAAGTCGCTGGACACATAAATTAATGATTCAACGATTGTTGTTTTTTTTTTGTCTAGATCTCAATGTTTTTCAAATGTTTCGGTTGTCATCGAACATCTCCATTGATTGTCATCTTTTTGCTTCATCGTTCTGTCTTTTTGTGAAGAAAGCCTGCCGTTTTTCCAAGCAGGCGAAAGTTTCCATTAATTCTGCCGTCGATAATCTGGTCTAAAGGTAAGATCTTAAGCCTGTGTGGAAAGTCTGCTTGGTCTTATAATGTCAATCAATACTCTGGGTTCGCGTTATGATAGTGTTTTGCCTGAATCCAACTCCCCTGCAAAATCTGAAACCCCTTGCGTTAACTATGATTCTTAATGCTGCACTTCTGACAACTTTTGTCGCGATTGTAGTCTGTATAATGTCTTTAATAAATTATGATCGGCGTGATTAAAACAAAACAAAAACAATCATAGTCAATGTAAGTTTACTAAGATATCTGCAAAGAGGACCAACACTGTATGTGATCCAATGTAGCTAAACGCTATGATATTCACAATCACGACTAGTTGTATACAAGTAGGCTTTATTTGGTGTTACGTTTGCATATGTCTTGATAAGCGCTTCATAAAGACTATGATTGCTTTTTTGTTTTAATCGTGCCAATCAATATTGAATAAATAAATTAAACTTTTTTTCGAACATAACGAAAAATAAAGAAATAAAAAAATGTTGACGTAACATGTACGAAAAGGAATATTAAGAAGCATATGCTTATTTCATCTTACCCTTTCCAGTTCCTTAATAATTGTGTCTCACTAGATCTTCTGTGTGTTTATAACTTTATATATAACATCCTACGAATATACATATTAAATAGGTTCATATTACAAGACACTGGGGCAGGGGTGACGAACAAGTTTGACATAAAAAGACTAAATGTTTAACTGTGAGAATCAAAGAGTCACACCGCGCACTGACCTGCCATGACAGACACACACTATTAAAAACATTATTATCCATAACACACTCCTCTTTACAGTACAACAAGTATTGTTGTTGTGTTGATTTCAAGGAAAGTGTCCACCCTCAATACACACATCAAATGCACCTTAGCCAGAGCTAACACAGCAACTACCCTGGAGGTCACATAACACCTCCACACAAAAGCACCTCTCTCTCATCTCATCTTACACACACGCACACACACACTTTTTCTGACTATCTAATTCTCTTCCTCTCTCTGACACACACACGACTACTAAACACACTTCAGATGCACACATATAACCTGTAAAATATAAATTAATGGAATATTCACACAAGCATGGTCAGTCAGGTGTTTTTTTTTCCAAGCTACACTAGGGCAAAATAAAAATGTCACGTAAAAAAATGGTTCAAAGAAATGTTATTCAAAGTGAAACAAAAAACATCTGAATGCATGAACAAATGTTGGGATTTTTTATCGTTAAAATTTGATACTTAGTATAAAAATGTTATTGTTTATTTTTTTATTACGTTTTAAATTAGTATCACTGGAGTGATGGAATGATATTCTCAGTGGGATTTCTGGCATCTCTTGTTTCCGGTAATCCTCTGCAAGTCAGGTTTGTAGTCAGTTTTAGCCACTCAAAGCAGTTCTTTTGCGTGAGTGTGTCAGTCAGAACGGACCGATGCTTTGATTTCCCGTGTTTCAAGGTAGAAAAGGGACTCGCAATCATATGTTGACGAGAACATTGTCAGCAGCTCTTTTTACACATGGGTATTTTTCAGGCAGGCAGTCTCTGCATTAAAAGGGTCGATGAGGAAAGTGATCTGTAGTTGTTTCTGCTGCAGGTCCTAAAACCGCGAAGTAAAGTTCCCGTGCAGATTCATAAGCATTGTCACGTACTCAGGGTTGGGTAGGGTTACTTTAACTTGATTACTTTCAGTTACTTTTGTATTACTCCAATACCAAATATGCTAATAAAACACAAAAGAAACTAAATATGAATAAAATGACTACATTTTGTGTAGGCTTGGGGAGTAACGGAACACATGGAACGGCAAAAATGATGTTGGCAAGATGTTTGGATTTTGTTTCATTTTGTTTCTGTCGCATTTTATGTTAGTTTTGCCGGTGATCAAAGAGATCAAAGCCTGGAGAGAAAGCTTACCACGTGTTGTGAGTCATCATTTTATTCATATTTCGTTTATTAGCATATTTGGTATTGGAGTAATCCAAAAGTAATTGAAAGTAATCCAGATAAAGTAACCCTACCCAACCCTGCACATACTGTGCTGTATTTATTTTAATGACAGCCTTCTGCTGTGCGCTACGCAAAGAAGGAAAGTGGAATAAATTGCCGTTTTGAATGTGCACTCTGAAAAGCTTCAACTTGTTGATAAAAACAAATACACTATTTGCCTGATCAGGAAGAGTTTTTAATTTCCCTTGCAGATCCAGGTTTAGTTTATCCAAGTGTGAAAGCATGTCCAATAAAAAAAGCCAAATCAATAAGCCAGTTGGTCTGAAATCAAGGGGTAAGTTTTGTTTTCTGCCATAAACAATTTAACTGCTTCAAAAAGGACAAAAACCACTTACCTCTTGAGAGTCATCTCAAAGCGAAGTGCAGAGGCAGGTCACCAGGCAATTATGCGTCAAGTTCAGCAATGAGATTTTTGAACTGCCGGTGATTAAGTTCGTGCGTAAGGATGTAGTTCACAATCTCCATCACAAGTTTTATGACATGGTCTAAATTCAGTGTTTTGGACACGAGTTGCTCCTGGTGGATGATGCAATGGAAAGTCCAAAATTTGGGGAATGTGTCATAGCTCTTGCATAGGCCCATAAGACCGTTCACAGAACCAATCATCGATGGCGCTCCGTCCGCGGCTATTGCGGTGAGTTTTTCTAAAGACAAGTTCGCTTTTTTGAATACTTGAGTCATTGCTTCTTATACGTCGTTGCCGCGACGTATAAGGGCACAATATTGAGAAGTTCTTCTTTAACCACGCAGTCCTCAAAAACCATCCGCACAAATATTGCCAACTGTGGCGTGACCTGTATGTCGCATGACTCGTCCAATGCGCCACTAAAATAAGCACACGTGTTCAGGTCTTTGTGTAGATCAGATTTAAGCGCTTTTTTTTACGTCTGCTATTCTGGTTTCAACTGTGTGTTGTGACAGCTGTAGATCAGTCATGGAATCTTTGATTTTTTTAATTATCTGGAGCCAGAGTTTCTATTAAATCCACAAAATACTCTTTCAAAAACTCGCCTTCGCTTTATGTTTTTTTAGCACGGGCAATGTTCCACGCCAGTTTATAGGAGGCAAGTGTCACCGTTTCTCCATGCTTAATCAATTGCTGAAACATTTGAGACTGTCTTTTTACCTGGCTTTTCAGGGTGCTCAATTTTTGCTTGCGTAGTTCAGTACCTTTGGGGAATTCCGTGTCAATATTAGCATGGGCTGTGCTAAAATGACGCTGAAGATTTGAAGTCTTGAAACGGGACATTGTGGTACTGCATAATAAACAGAGTGATTTGCCATTCCGTTCAACAAAAAGTAAGCATCTTACCATTCTTCCTGAAATGCCCTGTGTTCATCTTCATATTTCCGTTTCGCTTTGCATTTTGCCATTTTGTACCATGAGGGGAACAGTGCTCGCTCATGAAATGTTTACTTTATTTGCCGGTGTAGTGCCTAAATCCAACTCCCCTGCAAAATCCCCCGCCCCCCCCCTCGCATGAACGTAATTGAATTATTCTGCTGCGCTTCCGACAAAAGCGATCGTATTCTATATAATAAGTTTATTAAAACAATAAAGTGAGCTAATTAAAACATTTAAGTGATCGTAGTTATTAGACTTATTATATAGAATACGATCGCTTTTGTCGGAAGCGTAGAAGAGGGGGGGGAGGATTTTGCAGGGGAGTCGGATTTAGGTACTACACTGGCATTAGACGTAACCTACGCAGATGATTGGCAGTCTATTATGTGTCCGGAGCAGCATGAAAACAACAAATCTGCCAAATTAATTTCGAAATATTATTTATTATTTGTAATTTGTTATAACTCTTGTAATTAACTGATGGATTCAAGTGTGTTTTAAGAGGGGGAAAAACTAAACATGAAATGAGGCAGAGAACCACAGTGTATAGAAAATATGATGAGGCAAAGAGCCGCATGCGGCTCTATAGCAGCGTGTTCACCACCCCTGCACTAGGGGAACAAAAATAAAAGTAATGAACCATAACTTTTTATCTTTTTATTCAGCTCTACACGAAAAGAAGATGGAAAAAAATCCCTCACATAAAGGAGGGTAACAAAAGATAGCACAAGAGGGGAATGGGTGTCAGCTTATTTGGTCCCAACCCTTATTCAGTCTCTATCTTCCCTGGATGCGCAGTCACTTCATCGTCATCATTTTCACCACCATCACTATTTTCATCATTACTGTCTCCATACATTTTCAGCATACTATATAATATTAATTCTCATTGGTGCTCGTGGTGACAACAGTTTTGTGGTGTGTGTTGTCCATCATACAAGGTATCTTTGAACCTGCTACTGGAGAATGGACCCCTGGGCAGCAGGATAACCGTAAGTGTCCTGATCTGTGCAATAAAAAGACAAGATGATAAGTAATAAACATTATACAGACTACGATTGCAAGCACTGAGAAGCATAGTCCAAGCGAGAGACAAGCCATCCTCCTCAGAAAAAGTCCTCACATATAAAATATGAAAAATCAAGTTTGTTTCAGTCTTGGTCCCCCAATGAAGTGAATTTGTTGGGCTCTGGCTGGTTTGGGCATTGATGGATTTTTTTGGTTGCCTTTAATGTGATTCTCTCCCAGGCGGGCTCCGTCCATCTATCCATTATCTGCACCGCTTATCCTCAGTAGTTTCACAGGGGTGCTAGAGCACATCCCAGCTGACTTCGGGTAGTGGGCAGGGGACACCCTGAACTGGTTGCCAGCCAGTCTCAAGGCACACAGGGAAGGACAACTAACTCGCACATTCACACCTAGGGACAATTTGGACCGTCCAATTTATCTGACATGCATGTTTTTGGAATGTGTGAGGAAACCGGAGTGCCCACGCAAGCACGGGAGAACATGCAAAAAAAATGTACAGGAAGGCTGGTAGCTGGATTTGATCCCATGACCTCAGAACTATGGCGAACACGTCCTGACCACTGCGAAGACCACAAACTACGGAGACTGAAAATTAGCAAAAAGCATCCTTTCTTTCCATTTCGACCCTGCCTTTCTCAAAGACAAAAAGGGAAATGCATAAAAAGTAGACAGAGCAGTAGGAAAAAGCAAAAAAGAAATCAAAAAGAAAAGGAATTTAAGACAAAAACGAAAAAAAAGGGATTTTCTTTACCCCCCCTTTTTCTAGAGTTTTACGTTTTGTCTTATTTAATTCCCCCCAAACCCTCCCCCCTTATTTTCTATTTCTCTTACCAAAAGTAATATAATTCGTTTGGGACACTTTGAGTCTCCGTATTTTGTCTTCTTCTGTTGTGTTTTTAGCACTCGTTTTCAACGGATTCAGATTCAGATCTACTTTATTGTCGTTCTAGTACACGTGTATACAGAACGAAATGTCGTCATTAGTGATTATTTGTTGATATCATTATTACATATATATGAGTTAGAATTTTACATTATTCGTTTAGGGTGTCCTTAAATAATTTAAAGTATAATTTATTCTCTATCAAGTATGTGTTAAAAAATCCCAACTGAGTTCAAATAGGCTTTATAATCAGGTTCTGTTCCTATCTTACTTTTAGCAACACTGTTCTGGGACACACAACACATTAGGAAGCAGAAAAGGAGGATGGGCAGTGCAAAGTGATTTCATGCTCATCCCAGTGTTGTAAGTGTAGAATGAAAATTGTGAAAGAAATTTAATATACAGACCAAATGAAAACCCAAACCTCAATAATGATGAAAAAGTTTATTCGAGCGCCTCTAAGGAATACACTGACTTGCATGTGCCGCACAAGGAGCTTTACAGAGGCTGCAATGATGACTTAAACCGGAAGATGGGGTCATCAAGTAGAATTTATTTCAAATTCCAGACAGCACCTTTAACTTATGTGTTAATTAAGTGACTCTAAATATGAACTGGTCACCTAAAACTTTGAATACTGAAACATTCGCAAGATGAGTTGATTGTGAAACAAGATACCACTGTACAATGCTCAGTAAGATGCAACAAAATCGTTTGTTCCAAACGTTGTTTATTGTATGGAAAATGTGTTGGCTAAGAATGTTTAATCCAGTTCCGCAACATCTAATGGGAAAATAATATACACTGTACCCTCAACTTTCATATTAAGGCGGTGGCTTCAAACCAATATCCTGGGAGCCGCAAGATTGAGACCCCTGCTTTAGTGGTTTAACTGACTTTGGATACTGGAAAACCGATCGTAAAACCAGGAAGATATAAGTCGGACGCAAACTTTGAATACTGAAACATTCGCAAGATGAGTTGATTGTGAAACAAGATACCACTGTACAATGCTCAGTAAGATGCAACAAAATCGTTTGTTCCAAACGTTGTTTATTGTATGGAAAATGTGTTGGCTAAGAATGTTTAATCCAGTTCCAAACCAGTTTTTCTTGTTGGATAATGGACCAAGGAAAATAAAACAGTGACTTTTGCATTGCTTGATGGGAGCGTTGAATTCTTAGTCGTCGTCCACAGTGGGCGTGATGGTCACTCCCCTCCTGATCTGGCCCCAGCCAATTAGACTGAGGGAACGGACAATTAGATAACAAACATGATGAACAAAATGTGTAATCTCTTTGATGGCTCACCGCCAATGTTTTTCCACACGTCGACTCAGGGCGATCTTCTCTCCAACTTCGGTGCACACCGGGTTGGTTAGGACAATCTTAGCCAGATCGGCTTTCACGGCGCTGACGCGGCCGCCAGTGGACAGGGAGCCGATGTTCACCATCAGGACTTCGCTCTTAGACAGCTTTTGGACCTGCCCAGACATCAAAAAATAAAAGTGTTTAACGCAGAGTAAAAAAAACAAAACAATTGACCTATGGCTAAGCCCCGCCCTCAAACGCATTGAGTCAGAGTACACGGCCAAGCCAATACACTCGGACATTCTCTGATGGCCATTCAAATGTATTGCAGTTTGTCACTTTTTATTGTTTTTCTTACATTTTAAACAGGTCAAACAGTGTGAATAGGGTACATGCAAGTCTGATACGGGGTATCCTAAAAGGCTGGACGATGGGGCCACGAAAATGAGGCGCACATAAAAGTCTCTGATTTTTCTTCAAATGTGCGCCCTGTGTGTCGTGTAAAGCGGCTGACGTAGCTGAGGACACCATAACGCTGCCGTTCACACACTGCAAAGCTTAATGCTAAATTCTGATTTTTGAAATCCAATGTTTTTGTGAGATCGTTCACATTTCAACAAAATGCCACTTCGATTCTCCTGTGTGAACGCAACAAGTGTTCCACTGGCGCAGAAGAGAACACGTGACGTCGATTGCAATGAGTCCGTTGTTTGTGGAAGTAGTCATGGATGCTAACGCCGTAGCGTATCTAGCATTGAGCTACTGGAGGCTGGAGAGAGTTGTCCCCCCCAAATAATAATTAGACCCAAAAGCTCACTTTGCCTCCATTGAATGCTTTCTGTATTTAAGTCCACAATAGTTTGTTGATTTCTACGCTACGCAGAACCGAGCAGCCGGGAGAGAATTGAAAATGAATAACTTGAGGAAGCTCAAAAACAAACACCGACAAGTTTTTATTCGTGTGTTTTACTTCGTAATCAATACTTACATAAACCAGAACCAAACTCGGTACTGGTCCTGTTGCATTTTAGAGTATGCTTGTCTATGTTGTAAGGTAAACACAGCAGAAGGCATCCACACCCAATAATCAGGTATGCCCCATATATGCGTTTACTACAGAAATAGAATCCTATGCTCGTGAAATTACGGTCTTTGAGGCAACATATTGTCACTTTGCTGGAGAGAGAGAGAGAAAAAGGTTTTTTATAGCTTTAACGTCTCTAAAGCTAGTTCTTAGCTGTGTTGTACATTACATCACTTTGTTTACTGGAACTTCAGTGGCCTCTTATATGCTAGTTTTGTATGTTGGTAATCATACATGATTGTTAGCTGTTGTCGAAAAGGTTCTAGTCATAGTAACGTTAACCTTTGGAACTTAGATTCGCTTTCCCCGCAGCTGGTTGACCTGTGAAACAGAAATGTATGAGAGCAGTAACCTGGTTCCCTATCGATCAGGGGTCTCCAATCTTTTTAAGCAGAGAGCTACTTTTTGTTAATTAGCGCAACCTTTCTAAAATAACTTGTGGTGTTATTACTATGTTGTTGTTATGTTATTACGAGATAATTATGATTAAAAATGTAAACCAAAACGAAAATGGGAACAAGGCAGCCTCACAAAGACTCCACAGCCTCAAAATGGTTCAGTCCATTTGATTCCTAGCACTGCTCTGGAGCTAGGGTCCAGGTGAAACTGGGCCTATTCAGAATTTCGACAAGAAAAAAAACATTCCACTGTACTCAAATACATTTTAAAACATTTGTTGGTCCGGAGAGTGATAGGCACCACCAGGCTGTACCTGCCCAAGAGACACCACAGAAGGCACCAAGTAATAAACTTTGACATTACTCTGGGGGTGTCAAACGATCAGACCGTGGTCCGCAACTGGCCCCCGGGCCACATGTTTCAGACCTCGCCCTAGACTCAGAAAGTTCTAAAGGAAACACTGCCCACTATGATGAATTACAAAAAAACTTGCACAGAAAATGCACTTTTCTTCTAAAATTGAAAATCGCATCAAAATTGCAATACTGGTCTGAAAGATCGCAATTTTGTTTTTTTTCCAAAATTGCGCAGCCGAAGTGGACACTGATTTCTTAGCTCTTATGACATTACAGTAATCCCTCGGTTATCGCGGTTAATGGGGACCAGAACCACCCGCGAAAAGTGAACATCCGCGAAGTAGCGACGCCCCTTCAAAAATGCTTAAAAAAACAAAAAATATATATTTTTTTTCAATAATTATTATTATTATTTTTTTTTTTAGACCCGCGAAGCTCTGAACCCGCGAACGTGGAACCGCGAAGTAGCGAGGTCCCACTGTATTCCTAAAGAATTCAAATTTTATGCGTTTAAAAAAAAGTATATATAATTTTATTTTATTATTATTTTTTAGACCTGCGAAGCTCTGAACCCGCGAACATGGAACCGCAAAGTAGCGAGGTCCCACTGTAGTTTGTCAATCTGGTTCTAGAACGGGAGAGCCCACACTTTTTAATTTGTGAGCTCCGTTGAAATTTCCATTTCTTTTTGCACTTTTAGTTTTAAGTTAATTTAAGTCATGTTGGTTGTATTGGCATTTTTATTTTTTTATTAGTTAAAAAAAAAATCAGGGAGCCATTCATGTACCTATATACGAGTTGCTGCTAAGCCGATTGCATTTCCTGTGCTGTTGGTTTTTGGTTTAAGTGAAAGATCAGTCATCTCTCATCTCATCAGCTGCACCGCTTATCCTCAGTAGGGTCGCGGGGATGCTGGAGCCCATCCCAGCAATCATTGGGCAGTGGGCAGGGGACACCCTGGACTGGTTGCCAGCCAATCGCAGGGCACACAGGGACAGACAACTCACTCGCTCAGTCACACCGAGGGACAATTTGGACCGGCCAATTCACCTGAAATGCATGTTTTTGGAATGTGGGAGGAAACCGGAGTGCCCGGAGGAAACCCACGCAAGCACGGGGAGAACATACAAACTCCGCACAGTAAGGCCGGGAGCTGGATTTGAACCCACTCAGGAGGTTCCCACGACCTCAGAACTGTGCCGTACATGCGCTAACCACTGCGCGCCATAAGATCAGTCATGTTAGTTCTAATTGGTTTAATTTAAAGGGTGTCAGAAAGCTATAAAGTATTTGGAATTTATGTCAAATATTCTTTCTTTTTGCACTGAAAATTCTATGCCAATTTTCAAACTTTTACAGCAAAAGAATATTGGTTCCAAATATCAATTATCGGCCTAATCTAATTCCAATAATCGGTATTGGCCCTGAAAAACCCATATAGGTCGATAGCTACTTGAAATCCTTGAAAATGCTTGAATATTAATGTTGTTTTCAAGGTTGGAAAAAAGCTTGAATTTTGTGTGACGCGCTTGTAAATGCTTGAAAATGTTGCCATGTTTCTTAGGTTAGGTGTTGGACTACTGTTAGGGTTTGGGCTTCAAATAAGGGTGGTGAACTTAATATATGGTTCCATAATAGGATTGGGGCTAGGGTTATGAAATGAAATTATCTGCATTTTATAAAGCGCTTTTCAAGTCAATGACTTCTCAAAGCGCTTTACAATGTGCTCCACATTTCCCAATAGCGGCCTTGCAGCCATGTAAGGCGCTAACCTGCTTATTGGGGGTATTAAGGGTTCAGAGTGTCCTACCCAAGGACACTTCGACATGTAACACGGACGAGCCGGGATTCGAACTGGAATCCCTTGATCCCAAGACGAGCGCTCTACCTCCTGTGCTACTGCCGCTAGAAACTAAGGGTATCAAGCTGAATTTAAGGTTTTGAAATAGGGTTTGGACTGAGTTACAGCTAGAAGTAGGTGTAAGGTTAGAAAATACGGTTTGATCTCCATATAGGTGTTTAAACCTGAATGTAGGGTTGTCAAAATAGGTTTTACAGCTGGGTTTACTATTTGAAACAAGGTTAAAGCTGCAACTGAGGGTTTTAAATAAATTTAAAGGTCCCGAAATAAGGTTCGGGCTAGAGTTAAAAAGGTTTGAAATGAAGGTTTAGGCTATCGTTCTTTTGACTAGTGCAGGATTTTTTTTTAATGGTATTGGAAAACTTGAAAATTGGCTTTGAAAGTCCTTAAAAAGTGTTGCCATGAAAAATGTGTATGAACCTAGTTTTGGCTATGTTTAGATTAATCAACCAAGTAGCAATAACAAAGCCCATTTTATAGGTCACGTTAAGTTAATTGAAGACACTTCTTACCCTGCAGTGCATGAACGATGCCGACCCTCTAGCTTTTTTTTTTTTTAAGATGGCGATGACAACCAAATGTGGTTCATTCCATTTACTTTGTAAAAGGGTGAGTAAAGCTATGGCTTAGCCATAGCTCAATTCAGCCCCAAACGTAAAGGCACCTTAGCGGCTTTCTTGTCTCCTTCTGTGCGCACGCCCAGCAGCCTCCTCAGGAGAAAGTAGGAGATCTCCAGCTCGGTGAAGATCTCTGGTAGCTCTCCAACGGCTCCCAGCACCTGACCTACCATGCGGTCAGCTCGGCAAAGCGTTGGATCTATTTTGGTCCCCACTCCTGCGCAGAGTTTATTACAGGTTACAAGAGCCTTATAAATTTCACCCGCTCGGGATCCGTAAAGTACCGATGAGGCCTCCCGGGGCGGCGTATTGTAGGTCATTGTGTTCGGCGAAGAGTGAGACGATCTTGGAGAAGATAGGCTTGCACATCAGCTTGCCTTCGTGGTCCTTGGACACAATGCCCGGTCGGACTTCGATCTCCTGGCCCACCTACAAAAAATTTGTGTCAGTCTATTCCCCATCCTGGCATCTTTTCTTATGCTATTTTTCTATAAAGTAGCATAAAGTTCCTGCTTTATAAGAGTTCTGGACTGAGATTTTTCATCTTGAACAGCTGAAAAGTTTGAGGTAAGTATTTCGGACGAAGGAAAATGTTAGGTGCCGCGGACACCACTCTTAGCGTGGGTTGTAGTGAACATGCTAGTCAGGTTGGCATGAGCCCTAAACGGCTTGCTTCACCCCAGTCTACTGGCTCCCGCACCCTAGTTATAGGTGACTCCATCACCCGTAACATAAAGCTTAGCACCCCTGCAACGGTTATGTTTATTTCTGGGGCCAGAGCACCCAACATTGAGGCTAGTTTGAGGGGAGCTGACATGCATAGTCATTCACGTCAGCTCCAATGACACTAGGATGAGGCAATCTGAGATCACAGAAAAATATTGCTAGGACCATTAATCTCGCCAAAATGATGAGTCAGCATCGGGTAATTGTCTCTGGCCCTCGCTTGCAAGAGGCAATGATGAGAGGTTTAGCAGACTAATCTCGCTCAACCGGTGGCTGGCAAGTTTAGGGACACAGAAGGAATTTAGGTTTGTGGATAACTGGCCCGCTTTCTGGGAACGACCTGACCTGCTGAGGAGGGATGGCTTTCACCCTAACTGGGAAGGTGCTTTCACTCTTTCTAAAAATATACGGTACTGTTTAAGCCTTCTATTTAAGGGTACACTAGTTCAGGCCAGACCACAGGTGATTAGTGAGCCTGTTAGCAACACTAGAGCTAACTAGCGCTATTCTAGATTCATGGAATTCAAATAGATTTTGTAGTTTGGAGTGTTCCTTTGCCTGCACCACACACCCTGATCAATTCTCTTCTGTAGCATCTTCTCCTGAGAGGGTTACCACTTGTGAGTCACAGAGAATAAGATTTGATTAGATTTAGTGATTTTTAGTAAAGATGATAGTTTAGTAAGCACGTTCTTTATGCCGGAGTTATCTGAATAACTCTTAATGTGTTACATCATTACTGAAGAGCGTGTCTAAGATTTATGCATGTAATTGTGAAGTGTATACTGTTTTTTTGTTGTTGTTTTTTAATTGCCTTTCAAAATGACATGTATGTTTTTGGTGTTGTATTTTATCAAATAAATATCCCCCAAAAATGGAACTTTTACTCCAAGTGCGACTTAAACATGTTTTTTCCTTCTTAAATGTGCAAGTTTTGACTGGTGCAATTTATAGTCCGGAAAATACAGTACCACATTTTACGCACTATGAGGCACACCCTCCCAAATACAGTCTTGTAAATTTTTTTATATATAAGGCGCAGGGAACTAACACTCCATAGGAGCTACCATATTTATTCATGTGTAACTGCCATGCATTTTATAAAATGATGGTATGTATTAGTGCAGTGATTGATCAGTCAATAAAATTCACTGACCAAAATCGCAAAACAATATATACAACTGGAATCGAAAATGGGTTGCGGCAGTAAAAACACCAAAAGTTAACCACTAGACTACTAATAATATAGGGCATTAGATTGGATGTCATTATCATAATATTTTTACTCATAGCACCAGAAACGAATGTTATAAAATGTAGAGAACAAGATATAAATGCAAAAAAGCACAACAAGTGAAACAACTCTTTGGTGCATCCCATAATATATTGAGTTTTTGCGTTTGTTTTCAGGACAAAATTTGTGTTTTCTCCATTCTCTAACATCTGTTTCTGGTACCGTGAGTAAAAATAGTGTGATGATAGCATAAAATCCAATTCCTTTTCATACATCATCTGTATCACTGTTGGTCCAGTGGTTAAGGGTTGTTGACTCGAGTAGGTGTCCCAGCTCCTTGGCTTTGTAGCGTATTATGAACTGACCGTAACGGATAATGGATAATTAATAAAGAAAATAGAACAATAACCCTTAAAAAATCCCCCCCCTATTGCAAATTGGGTTCAATTACCGTTGCATACATTATTTTGCGATTATGGTCAGCCACGTTTGTGAATTCTCAATCGTTGCACAAAGGGTGTATACCGCAAAACCTCGTGTAGTGATGCAGATGTATAAATACAGTATTTATTTCCATTCTTATCCATCATATTTTACAGGATATAAAGACACACCAGGTTATAAGGAGCACCGATAAATTAATGGTCAATATGGGTTCTTTAGCTGTGTCTTATAGTCTGGAAAATATATTTTTTTTATCACATATTTATACTAAAGTGCCGTGCCTAATTTAGTTGTAAACTATATTTAAAGACACTAAATCCTAAGGCCCCCGATAGGCAGGTAGGCGCCTTGCATGGCTGCCTCTGGCTATCAGTGTTTGAGTGTGTGCGTGAATGGGTATAGTGTGAAGTACATTGTGAAGCACTTTGAAGGTCTTCAGTGACTGCTTAAAAGCTCTATACAAAGGCAATCCATTTACCATTTGAACCATATTCACTAGGTTATCGATTAAAATTCTATCTGTAATAGTGTGGCAAGATTTTGCCGGCAGAGTGGTCACCTTGAGGACGCCCTTGAGGATACTCCCTCCCGCCACGCCTCCTTTAAGGTCATCCACTTCACAGCCAGGTTTGTTGACGTCAAATGATCTGATGACTACAAAAGGAAAAAAAATTGAACACCTTGAAAGGTTTTATCCCATTTACTTTTTGTTGTTTTTACCGATAAGCCTCGGCTCTGAAGAGAAGTCTCTCATGGGGACGGGAATCTTTTTTACAATGTACTCGCACACCACTTCAATGTTGTACTTGAGCTGAGCAGAGATGGGAATGATGGGCGCGCCCTCAGCCACCGTGCCTGCCAATCAGAGGGGATGGGCGCTTAACCCCTTAACGTTCCTGTAAAATTCGCCTAAAATCCCAATCCAAGACGCACCCAAAGTAAATTTAATGCTGTTGTTGAACAGTTTGGAAAATATGGCCGCTTTTGGTCTCCTTTGGAAGGTAAGACTCTGAAGTTTTGTCCTAAACTGAAACAATCACTGCAAGTGCTATTAACATTGAGTAATCAGAGTTGGAACACATAGAAATAGGTTTTTATTCTACCCTGATTTTTTTTTTTGCAATCAAATGCCTGCAGATGAGTGTAGCATGGGCATCTCTAATGTAAAACAGGCGACACAGTAGCTTGAAGCCTTACCTGGTATCTTGTCAAATTTGATCACAATCTGAAGAAATAAACAATGTATTTTACACATTTTCCTAAGGGTAGGTTTAAAACAAAAAAGGGAAGGCATTGATGCAAAGACACAAAGATTAGTAACTAAACAAAATGAGAATTAATTGCTATATGGATGCAAGATGCTAAGGGTGAAGCTCGCCACCACACCGATGATATTCAATCATGAGTATAGCAGCTCGATTACCATAAACATGAGCTAAATCCAGACCACAGACTGCTGGAACAAAAAATAAAAACTAATGATCTAATATCTTACAGAGAACCGAGCGCTATAAGCATTAAGGTTCGACTGATATGGGTTTTTCACGGCCAGTGCCCATACCGAACATTAGTATTAAGAAAAGACCAATAACCGATATTGCTTAAAAATTGGCGTAAGAATTTTTAATAATGCAGAAAGAAACATTTTTTATAAATTCAATTCAAACTTCAATAATAATCATCAAAGCGGCGCTGCCACGAGCGGCTGCCTTTTCCAGCAGCTGCCCTATTGTTTTATTTTCTGCTCTTATCTTCGGTGTTTTTTCTTCCCGCTTTGACAACTACACTATGGATTACTTCTATCCTATGGACATGGGTTTTAGCGCACAAAAAATGCGTTTATTCAAGGAATTTCAACTCCTTGCCTTGAAGAATTCTCGTGCCGGCGTGATGAAGGGGCCTATCGTGGAAGAAAAGCCGGAGCTAGCGAAGCGGCTAGCGGCGTTATAAGTCTTTGGTACCATCCGTAATCATGGTAAATGCGAACTCACGACCAAATAAGATCATCGAGTGCTGGTGGAAAACATCGAAGCGCACAGGGAGCGCAGTTGCTGTGTTTTGCGGAAACGTGGCTCACGTTTAGCATTCCGGACGCTAACGTGTAGCCACCCGGAGCTACCCGGAGCAATCCGGCTTCAACGCCGCTAAACAGAGACACGAAAGCCGGGGGGAATCGGAGAGGAGGCGGACTTGCTAACACGAGGTGGTGTATCCCTGGATTTTCACAAAGAAAAGTTTTCCATCTGCCGCAGGGATGTCGAACTTTTGGACTGGCGTGACGTCATCCACTCAGCTACAAGCACACCTAGGGCATCATGTTCATCTGTTAATAAACCACGGGGTAGACTGCTGGAAGTGTGAATTTCCCTACGGGGATGAATAAAGTATCCATCTATCTAATTCTCTGAAAACTTTTGAAGTAAATAAATTCAAATTTCAACACAGCTAACATGACTAATCTTTCACAATCACATGACTAATAAGTGTGAAATCCCTCTGTAGTATTCTAAATCCAAACAACACAATAGGTTTGACTTTGAAGGGTGTCTTACTTTGCAAACAGTAGATAGGGGATTCATATTTTAAATTTGATTCAAACATTTGTTTACACAGAGAAATCCAATAAAACCAGGGTCTCATTCGCAATACTGATCTGGTTACAGCGAACGGTGAACAACTACATGCAAACAACATGCATTACAATAAGGCTATGATAGCACACTAAAAACATGCATGACAATATGGCTACTATAATACGCTATATGAAGCTCGAGACTGGGTGAAAACATGTGTTTGCCTGGAGAGGGATGGGAGCCACCAGGCTGTACTTGCCCAAGAAAAAACACTGGAAATGGTGCCACTACAACCACAGTGGTAAAAAATAAAAAAATCCATTAATAAGACTAGGGTCGAGACACTCGTTCTATCGGATGAGCAGCACGGAGAAGCATAGGAAAAACCGCATGCGCAATCAAGTGAATCATATTCTGCATGGAAGTTGGTGACAAACGTCAATGTAAGTGATATTCTCGGTTGCCTAAATCTCGCTCCAGTCTGCAGTCTGTGACTGCAGAGAGTGCGGAGTGGAGACAGATTCTGCTTCAAGGGCTCTGCCCCTGGTTGCTTATTCAATCAGAAGGGGCAGTGTGGGTATCGTCAGAGACAGAAGGCAAACGAGGAAGAGATTGTGTTGCGGTTAATAAACGACGCGTCAAATAAAAAAACTATGTCGATATATCCGTCAAACTTCCCAAAATTGGTGCCGAAAATCTACCTGCCCAATAATCAGTTGATCTCTATTAAACATTGATTTGATGCTT
Organism: Urocampus carinirostris; assembly: GCF_059441175.1. Classification (NCBI taxonomy): domain Eukaryota; kingdom Metazoa; phylum Chordata; class Actinopteri; order Syngnathiformes; family Syngnathidae; genus Urocampus; species Urocampus carinirostris. Next base: position 3,094,140 of record NC_142366.1, read on the forward strand.
GACATATCTCTTACCCTGAACAAAGGTAAGGATCTGCTCATACTGCTCTTTGGCTTGGCTCTCTTTCACCAAGTCGATCTTGTTCTGCAAGATGAGGATGTGTTTCAGCTTCATGATCTCAATAGCGGCCAGATGCTCCGACGTCTGTGGCTGCGGACACGACTCGTTGCCCGCTGAAGGAAGGGATGAGAGAGAGAGAGAGAGAGGATGTTACTCTCTCATCAAAGATGTGAGGTAACAAATTCGATGACTCACCGATAAGTAGGAGTGCGGCATCCATGACAGCAGCTCCGTTTAACATGGTCGCCATCAAAATATCGTGACCGGGACAGTCCACGAAAGACACGTGTCTATGACAGGGCAAACGTTAAGAAATTCGGACCGCAAATTGGACCGAGTGATGACCCACCTGACGAGTTTAAAGTCCCCTTTTGTTCCGGGGAGGTCTGTGGGGAACTCGTCGGGGGTGCTGCTCCCGCATGAGCGATAGCACTCAGGTCGAGGACAACTGGGATCGTCCAGCATGTAGATCTAAATAAGGAGCCGGTTAGCAACGATGTCTATAATGCCACCTCAGCGAGGAGCGCACCTTAGCGTTAGCATAGCCTAACTTAATGGTGATATTCCTCTCCAGCTCGTTTTTGAAGCGGACAGTGTGGACGCCAGAGATGGCCTTCACCACTGTGGACTTTCCATGCGCCACGTGGCCGATGGTGCCGATGTTGATGGTAGCCTGTCTGCTGATGATCTCAGGGGACAACGTCGTCAGCTTGGAGACGTCCTGCAGAGGTTAACGCATCAAAGTTCAAAAATTTTGTGCAGTAAAATATCTCAACTCAAAAGTCTAGACCTAAATTACATCCCGCAGAAGTCAACACATCTATGTTCAAGACTATTGTGTAGTAGAACGCCTCAGCTCATCAGTCCAGGCCTAAATTACAGTAGAACCCCGGGATACAGCGTTATCACTTTACGGTGTGGATTAAGCAGTTTGCAGGCCACTTTTAACAGTATTTACCCACTATACAAGATCAACCACAGGTTGATGTGCATGACAAAAATTTTATGAATTCAAACTTATCTGCATTTTTTTGTATCACAACTTAAGATGCCTGGCTGCTATTGGTCGACATTATATAAAACGTTTATCGCATTTGAGATGTGATACGGCATTGTGAAAATGCAGATATGCTTTTGGTTGGACTCTCCCACAATGCTTTGGTTTCTCTTTGTTCAGGTCAAAAGCATTTGCAACACCATACAATTTTTTTGTACTATATTTAATCACTGGGGAGCTTAAAGCTTGTAGGGATGATAAAAGGAGAAGCAAAAACGTGATGAACATAGAAACAAAACTTGGGATTATCAAAGAGGCATGCAAATAACTAGCCTTGCTAAATTGCATTGCAGTAAGCGAATTGAAGATCAGGACACTTAAGATAAGGAAATCTTCTAAGGGCATGACAACCCCTGCATAGACCCACTACTCGATTTGACCTGCTCAAGTCACATCACACCAAGTAAGGTGAATCAAATTTTATTTTTCCTTTAGATGTGTATTTATTAATAATATTTTATTCATATAAACATCTCATCTCATTAGCCGTACCGCTTATCCTCATTAGGGTCAAACATATTACACATAATTAGTATTTATTTTATAACCATACGTTTCTAGCAATCCTCACTTCAGAAAGGATTCCTTACGTATTCCAAGGTTCTACTGGAAAGGATTCAAAAATGCAGGCCCACAAGACATTTCCGAAAGAAGCACAAGAGAAAAATAAGCTGCAGTAGTAAATATGTCCACTTGATGTCGCCAAAGCCAGGTGCCACTCACAAAGTAACTGGAGCAGTATTTCTCTTTCCTACTTTTTTTCCTTTCTGTTTCTCCATTTCTTCCTCTCTCATTTTATCTTTTTCTTTTATTCTCTTCCCATCTTGCTTTCCCTTCTTTAGCACCCTCTTTCTCTTGCTTTTTTCTCTCTTTTGCGCTTCTTTTTTAAATCACTTTTTATCCTTTGCACTCTCTTTATCACACTCACTATTTCCTCTCCATTTTTTTTCTCTCACTTTATTCTCTCTTTTTGTCCAATTTCTCTCAGTATTTCCCTTTTTCCTCTGGTTTTGTTCCCATCTCACAAACCGACATTCCTTTTCAGGATAATGACCTCCCAAAGTGCTTTACTATGTGCTTCACACTTACCCATTCACACACACACACCCCAATAGGGAGCGCCTACCTGCTTATTAGGGGCATTAAGGATTCAGTGTCTTGTCCCAGGACACTTTGACATACAATACTGAGGAGCCGGGAATCGAACCTGGGACCTCTTGATCCCAAGACCTCCTGAGCTATGGATGCATGTTCCTCCAGAACCCCTGAAGTTACATGTGGGGTTCCCCGAGGTACAATTTTAGGCCCAGTCCTTTTTAATCTGTATATGCTTGCCCTTGTCATCAGTAGCCAACTTTTACCATAACTACAAGATTTTAGACCATTAGATTACATTAAAAACTAGGCTGCTATTTTTTACTCTAAGCTCAATTTTATTCCAGATGTCAGAAATAAAACTAAAATTGTTTTTATCATCTCAAGAATGGAGCCAGAGTCCGCACATTTCTCTTCTAAGCAAACACGGAGGTACTGATGCATGCTTTAATATATTCTCATTTAGATTACTGTAATGCCCTGCTCCCTGATCTTCTCAAAAAGAGCATCGCAAGCTTGCAGCAATTACAAAACTCAGCAGCATGGCTGCTAACAGGTACCGGGATCACATTACACCAGCTTTGAAATCGCTGCATTGGCTGCCTGTGCGTTTTAGGATCAATTATGAGTGGGAAATTTAATTGTTATGTTGAATACTGAATGCTTTTTACAGCACTTTGAGTTGCAATTTTTGCCTTAAAACTCATTTCCTAATAAATTAGATTATTTTCTCTATTTGATTGGTGTGGTGCCATTGAATAAGGGTAAAGGTGATAATTATGAATGTAGCAATTCAAGAGGTATAAGTATGTTGTCTGCGCTGGGTAAGCTAAATCATCTAAAAAAACTAAATGTTTTTAAGATGAAGTGTTTGAGGAGTATGTTAGGAGTGACGAGATTGGATGGATTGAGAAATGAAATTGTGAGGGACAGAACTGTAGTAGTAGTGGAACTGAGCAAGCATGTGGATAAGAGAGTACTCAGTTGTTTTGGACACATGGAGAGGATGGATGAGGAGCGACTGTTGAAGAGGATCTACAGCAGAAGTAAATGGAAGGAGACCAAGAGGAAGGCCGCGATTGACGCGGATGGATGGTGTTATGAATGCACTGAAGGAAAGATGCCTATATCTAGTGGAAGCTAGAGCTCTTGTTGGCTATAGGAATGAGTGGAGAGGTGTTGTTAAAGGATAGCGGGAGGTTTGGACGCGTTCTAAGGGATGGGCAGGGCACCTGTATGATGCAGCAGGGGTAAACCAGTGAAAGTTGTCGGGCCTTGTTGTTGAACAGAAGAGTGTGTTGTGTCTCCCTGACCTGAGTGACCTGGCCGCTTTCTTGTGTCCCGTTTCATCTGGAGGGACGAAAGCATGACCAACTTAGGTGCCGAGGTGCCTAACTTGTTTGTGTGTTTGGGCATTTGGGCTGGCCGTGGTCCAAAAATGTTTGTGTGGGTTTTTTGCTATTTTCTTTTCCCTTTCTTCTTTTCTTTGTTATTGTATGTGTTTGTCTTGCTGTAGGTAACCCCTCTTGAGGGATATGACAATGATAGATATTCTCTATTGTGTGGTTTCTCTCCTTTTTTCTGTTTCCCTTGTTTTCCCTCTCTTTTCTTTTCTAATTTTCTCCCCTCTTTCGCTTTAATCGACTAGTCAAATTTGTATTGTTGTTATGGGTAGTGAATACAATTCAGAATTCATCGTTTAAAATGTACGTTAATAAGCAGATACGTCAGAAGTAAATAAAATCTTTGTGTACTGTTTTTCAGCTAGTAGCAAGCCGGCGTGTGCCGGAAGAGACGCCCAAGAGCTTAGCGGACAAAATAACAAGACTTGTATTACTTCTATTTTTTCAAAAAGACAATTGGAATCTCGAAGACATAATCAAGAACATTTGGGTACGGTTTCTAAAGAACTTACTAGAGTGCTGAGGTCTTGTTTGGACAAATGTGGCTGACCAAGTGTAGTACCCGACTCGTCACCCGCCATCTTGAAACTGGAAGAAAGGGAGAGTAAAGGTAGCAAACCAGAATGCCTGTTTCCAAATAAATTCGATTTCCATCACTTATCCCAGCTATGTTGTTTTTTTTTAACCCATCAACCATTTTACAATAAAATGTTATTTTAGCAGGGCATTTTAACTTACATCAATGAACCTTTAGAAGGAAACGGGGTCCTTTCACTTGGGCTGATGCAACTTGCAGGGGCAGTCGATGACTTAAATTATATAAAATGCAAGCACCTCAAACGTCTAACAATAACTCATTAATTAGGTTGAAAATGCGTTCTCATCAAACCGTTATGCAATATCGCCAATCAACTACGGTCACTAGTGCAGTCGAGGAAAGCACTGTACGTCGCTCGCGTGTCGGGTCCGTCGCGGATAGTGTGACGTCACAAACAAGCGTCGAGAAGTTTGTAGTACTGTACTTTTGTTTAAACTGAGAATATGTAAAATACTTTTTAAAAATAGATTTCTTAATAGTTGCAATAACATTTTTCTTTATACATTTTAGCCACCAAAAAACTCTAAAAATCATTTTACCCACTTTTATTGTAATATAATACTTGATCATGAAACAATGTAAACTACCTTGTCATCAATGGCATTATTCCATCCATCCATTATCTGCACCGTTTATCGTCAGTAGGGTCGCAGGATGCTGGAGCCCAACGCAGATATCTTGGGGGAAGGGGACAGTCTGAACTGGTTGCCAGCCAGTCGCAGGGCACACGGAGACAGACAACTCACTCGCTCATTCACACCTAGGGACAATTTGGACCGTCCGATTAACCTGACATGCATGTTTTGGGGAATGTGGGAGGAAACCAGAGTGCCTGGAAGAAACCCCTGCTGCATCATACAGGTTCCCTGCCCATCCCTTAGAACGCGTCCAAAAATCCCACTATACTTTTACAAAACCTCTCCACACAATTCTATCGCCAAAAAGAGCTCTAGCTTCCACCACATTTAGACCTCTTTCCTCCAGTGTACTCATAACACCATCCATCCACATAAATCGCAACCTTCCTCTTGGTCTCCTTCCCTTTACTTCTGATCTGTAGATCCTCTTCAACATCCGCTCCTCATCCATCCTCTTCAAGTGTCCAAACCAACCTAGTCCTCTCTTATCCACACGCTTGCTCAGTTCCACCACTACCCCAGTTATGTCTCTCACAATTTTATTTCTCAATCTATCCAATCTTGTCACTCCTAACATACTCCTCAAACACTTCATCTCTAAACATTTAATTTCCTCCTCCAATCTGCATTCAGGCTCCAAGTCTCTGCACCATACAACACATTTGGCGCAATCACACTCTCATACAGTCCTCTCTTAACATCCATACTCATACTCTTGTTACACATTACCCAAAACCTTGCTTCCTTGATTCACGCTGTGCAATACCTCATCCCTCAATACATCATAACCCAGGTACTTAAAGCTTTCAACTTCTTCCAGCCCCTGTCCATTCAACCTTATTTCCAACGCCATGCCGACTCCATCACGTGAACACCTCTTCACCTTACTCTTGCCAACATTCACACATAACTTACGCCTATCACAAACTCTTCCAAACTCCATTACCAACCTTCTCAATGTTTTCCTCAGAATCAGCCACAAGCTCTGTGTCATCTGCAAACAATAACTGACTTAACTGCCACACCATTCCACTTCCATCATCTTTACACCTCTGCTAAATACTCTTGTATTCACCTCTCTCACCACACTGTCCATGTACACGTTAAACAGGCATGATGACATCACACACCCATGTCTCACACCAGTCAACACAGGCAACCACTCACTTGTCTCACTCCTCTCTCTTACACATGCTCTGCTGTCCACATAATAACTCTCCAATGCTTCTAACAACTTTCCGCCAACTCCATACATTAGCATCATCTGCCACAATGCCTCTCTATTGACTCTGTCATATGCCAAGTCCATGAAAGCCAAACAACCATCAACCATCCAACCCGGGCACCTTCCCCACTTTCATTTCTTTCACTGCCACCTGCACCTCCCATGTTTCCACAGGCTTTAAATTTAAATCACCCAATACGGGCATTCTTCCCATACAACCGATCGCCTCGACTCTCACTTCTCTCCCATCCTCCACATTCAGCAACTCCTCAAAATACTCTGCCCATCTCGTCCTGACTGCACTACCACTAACGAGCAATCTACCATCCCTATATTTCACTTTCTCTTTCTTTCCAGACTCGCTCTTTCTTAGTATTTTCACTTCTTTCTAGAACACCTTTCTCCTTACCTCAAAGTTCACTCAAACTTTCAACACCATTCATCATTTGCTTTCCTTTTCGCTGCTTCCACTAACCTTTTCTTCACTTTATACCTTTCATACGCATCACCACTCTTATCTTGCAACCATTCCACAAAGGCACGTCTCTTCTCTTTCACAGCCTCTGAGACCTCATGATTCCTCCATTCCCTTCCTTTCCTAACACTTCGACCAACTTTTCTCATTCTATGCACTTCTTTCGCACTCCTCAACACTGCCTCTTTAAACCAATTCCATTCCATTTCCACACTCTCCACTTCTACTAATCCGTTCATACTCTTCCCCATCCTCTCTTTAAACTCTCTCCCCTTTTCTTATTCAACTCTGACATTTTCACCTCTTCCCTCGCACTTTTCTGATAACTAGCCCTCCACGATCTATCTATTCTCAGTTTTCCTTCCACATTAAAAATGATCAGACAAACCACTCATTTCACCTCTATAAATGTTGTGGTAAATACACTTGCATTTGTAGAATAGATTTGCATACATGTAGAAATTTAGAAAGACTTGCTTACAGTTGTGGGAAAAGGTCGGGTAGACATCCTTGAAGATACTCTTGGCAGACATTAAGTTTCCTTGAAGATAGCGTGCAAGGGACGGGACGCTCTGTACTTGATACGTAATACAGGACCGCCTTTTGGGGTGTAATCGAAGCTTAATCGTCACTACCAGCTTTAAAAACATTGTCATGTTCCCAGCTCTCTGAGATCTTCATTGACGCATCAATAAAGTTGTATCTCCCTCCACGCGGCTGGCTCCTGTCCATTTTCCTTATCCACATATGAGAAGACTTTTCTCTCGATTATCGAACCTCCAATTTCTCCAACATTAAATGGCGCCTCAACGTGGATTGGCACTAATTAAATAAAAAAGAAAAGGGAGGAAGACTTCTCAGTGGAACTGTCTCAAATGAGCAAGTGAGGTAAGGACAGTTTTTTCTCTCCTTATTTCGGTTTGCTTGTCGAGATTCGTGGGAGGACGGGAGCCTGTGACGTCGGAGCTAAATTATGAAAATGCGTGCACGTGGATTTTCCGTCTATAGTCAGGCCCAAGTTCGGACGGATGAGATATATAGACTGAGTTGAGATTTTTATGTCCGACGGGATTCTAAACTCAGAGAGTCCTGTTTGTTTTGCGACATGGCTGCTTGAAAAAGAAAAAAGGCTATTTTACCTGGATAAAAGGTGCAGCGGCGTCGGTATTTGTATATTTATGATTGTCTTGAGATCTGTGTAAAGCTGTGATAAGACGTCATCATTTGCTGAAGTGACAGTTCGAGAGTAGACGATCTATATATGGTTAATACGGGGCATGTTTTATGTGTTTCCCTAGTCGATTGATGATTGGGAGTCGGACATGTAACCTTGCACTTGAGAAAAAGTGTGGTGCATGGAACCTCGCCATTTTCTACAATCTGAAAGGTTATACCGACGTTAGAAAAATGAGCAGTAATCAGATGTTGTATTATTAAGATGTATTCGCATAGAAACAAGCGATACAAAGAATGTGTGAGAATTGCTGACATGTTTTCAGTCTGGGAGATGTCTCATTCGGGAATGTTGGTGTGTGTGCCAGCTGGCGATAATTGTGCGTGAGTCTCTCTGTCTGTGGATGTGTGTTCTGTTCGGTTCGGTTTCTCCCCCGCCCGCCTGAGTGAGTGTGCGCGGGTGATTTATACTTAACTGTTTAAGGGCTAGGACGACGCTGTGCGGAGGAGAACCTTTGTTTCTTTTTGTCTTTTTTGGTTTTTGTTTTGTTTGGCGTTGGGAGGGGAGTTAAGGACGCATGGATGAATGATGGAGTGACTGCTTATTCTACATTTTACGGTCTTGTATGTGCGTTAAAGTGTCTTGCTTTTTGTGGGTTATTCTCGCCCCCACCGCTTACCCCCACCCTCCGTCTTTCCCTGTGTGAGTTGAGCTCAACCGTGTGTATTCCCGCTCCGATCACCAACACCCCACCCCCGTCTTTCCCCTGTCTTTCGCTCCTTTACTGTATGGAAAATAAATAAAAGTGGAGGGATTACTCAATTCGTCAAGTGCTCCGATTGCATGTGGCCTTTTGATTTGTGAGATCTTGTTCCGATAAACGTGATAAGTAGAGTTTGGGTAAATTGAGGAAACAATTTGGCAAGCATTTTCAAAAAACAATGAGGAGCAGATTACTCGATCTTGAGGAAGACCATGAAAAATTTAAGAATTTAATTGCTAAGGTGATGTCTTCATGGTCATTTAACCTAGACTAAACATCCGAGTTTGTAAACATGACCAATTTAACAGGATTCAGAAGTCAGACGGACTGTTGAAAAGGGCTGAAGATGGACAGAAAAACAAGCAAAGAACAAACAAAGACGTTCACTCATCCGTTGTCTGCGCCGCTTGTCTACAGCAGGGTCGTGGGGACACTGGAGCACATCCAGGCTGTCCTCAAACAGTGAGCAGGGGGCAATCTGAACTGATTGCAGCCAGTTTCGAGGAGAAAGAGGTAGACAACTGGGCACCAAGGTCAGTGTGGCACTGATAAAGCTCATGGTCGCATTCCTACAGCGGATTACGAGTGGAACGTCACAATGGACTGAGGTAGACGGCCAGGGCCGTCGACGGGGCGGTGATAACGAACAACACGAGTCTGCGTTGAATCACGCTAGAATCTTGTTGATTGACGAAGTGTTTACAAATCTGAGGAATATTGATACGTTTGGATTGTGAATTATTTTATTTTTAACACAGAAATACTGCTAAAGTTGTATTTTGAATCTGCTTTCCAGGAAATCAGTGATGTGTCTCCAGATGCAGGAGCATCAGGAGGATTATTAAGGAGAATAGGTAACAGGGGAATACCTTTGACTTTATATCAGATACAATCGCACAATTTAAAAATATTATGCAAGGGGGGGTGTGAAATAGCTGGAGAAATAAGGGTGTAGGTCTCCGTATTTACAGGCCACGGTAGACGGAGAGAATAATAATAGGAAGGAGTAATAGGAATAATAGGAGCAGTGCCATCAAAAGATCTAGGTGCGGAAACAGTAATTAGGTTTTTGATTAGAGAAGTTATTCCGCGATTTGGCATACCGTCAGAAATAAGCTCGGATAACGGTGCGGCATTTGTTCAAAAGGTCGTGAAGGGCATCTTACAAAAACTACACATTAAACAACGGTTCGGTGAGGTTTATCAACAAAGTCAAGGGATGGTGGAAAAGAGTAAATGGAATATTAAAATCAAAGATAAACAAGATCTTTGTGAGGACTAGGCTCAACTGAGGGGATGCGCTACAGTTAGCGCTGATGAGTTATCGCATGCAAACTCATTGGATCACGCATTTAACACCGCATGAAATGCTAACAGGCAGACCAGCGCCGCATCTGGGAGGTCCCTATAAGGGGCCGCCACTTGAGCAACTACAAACTGAACTGAGAGACTGTATGAGTGTATGAGACAATTGACGGCTGTCATCTACTGGCTGGTTAAGAGACAAGGGTCCAGGGTCGAACAACCATTTGAAAAGACGTCCCAGGGGATCTCGTCTACATCAAGGTTACGACGAAAGAGGAACCATCCGAGGCGTGAGGGACCGTACACCGTCGTGAGGGCAACGCCGGCCGCAGTCCAGGTCGAGGGTAGCTCAACATGGTACCATCTGAACCACGGTACCACGGCTCACGCTGCCACCGTCAACGAGACCAAGCAAGATCAACAGGGCAGTTAAAATTAGGAAAACAAGATGTGGATGACAAAGCTGTGTGTGATAATAAATTGTCTGATATGATTGTTACTAGGAGCAGAGCTCGAGAAATCGCAGCGGCGAATGGAAATTGTGGTTCCGAAAGTGCAACCGGAGATCCAAAAAGCGACGCTGCAGTTGCAGACCATGACGCATCCTAGAGACAGCGGCCCGGTTAAGTGTGACACTACTGTATAACATGCCAAAACGGTTGAGGATTTGGAAAGTACAAGTACATTTTACCCCATGAAGGGCTCACTGGCCCTGAGGTATGGAAGCTCGAAAGTACCAAAATCAAAAATATTACAGGAAAAAAGAAAAAATGTGAGATATGACGAAAATGTGTAAAATATAATTTTTAGAATATGGTTTCATAAGACACATGCACTCGAAATCTTTTAAAGGGACAGTGTGTATAAATTGACCCCAAGATGTCTTTGCACTGTGGAGTGCAACCGAAATAAAAGTGCTTAACAGGATGAATAGGAGAGTCACAGTGCCCACATAAGCACTATTATCCACTGCCTCTAGGTGATGCTCATGTTATGGAAAACTCCAGTAACTCTAGTTTACAGTCACGTAGTCACACCAGCAGTCCCTGTTTTGGATGTAAATTGCTAAAAATACTTTATAAGAAAGCTAATTAAACGATTTAGGTTCACTATCAAGACATTTCTAGTAAAAACTCGCAGGAAAAAACCTTAACCGAGAACGAACGTTTTATCCAGAAGCTGTAGCAAAGAAACTCAAACGTTTTGATTGGGTAAGTGTTAGGAACTATAAACAGGACATGCGCACTTTTACTCCATTGCCCAGCGCCTGTGCTAAAAGTAAATACGTAAGTATCTTCAGTTATAGGAATTTTTGACATTTTCACAAAATAACTTGGCTTGCATCAGGTTTTGAATCAATAATTTGAGACAAAATGACAGACAAAATGAGCCTCAGCACTCATAAGTGACGGCGGGAGGGAGTCGAATTTTAAGTCACTCAACACTCAAAACGTCACACAGTGAAAATTAAAATCGCTGAATGAAAGTACCGTAGAAATACTACGACAGTAATACGGTAATAGAGAAATGCCCCTAGAGGTATACTAAACAATATCACAAAACTAACGATTCAATATAGTACTTTAAAACAAAGACATAGTACACTACATCAATTAAAAATAAATAAAAAAATAAATAACTACAGAACTAAATACCAAGTTAAGTGCAAGAAGGGCATTTATGAGCTGGCTCTCTTCAATAAATTGAGAAAAAAGCAGTTTTGTCTAATGAAAAAGACTGACTTAACCAATTACCAACAACAATGACGTAATCTCGAAGCGACGAGATCTCATTAGCTAAGATCGGCGTGCAGAAGAATAAAAACTCATACAGCAAAACCAAAGTAACGATGATGTAATGCGTTGAATCTTTGTTAAAGAGGAATTAAATGATAATGACAATTTAAAGGAAAAGTTTGCGTCCCCAGCATGAATGATGCATCTGGGACACAGGTACATGGTGAAATGAAAACACTGAGTGTATAATACAAGATAATTATACAGAATAGTTTAAAAAGAAAGAATGTTTAAGTAACAAAACTAATCATCTCTCGTTGAATATGCGAATGGCAAAAGGGTAAGAATTTTTAAGACGTGTAGTTATGCTCCTAATAAAGCAAGGGCGAGTAAAACAAAGAAGACGACTGGAAACCGTCCATAATTTCAGTGTCCATCTTTTCGTTGGTTATAAATGGACAAATTCAAAAGAGGCGTAATACGTAAAAGGATTGTTTCCTTAGTTTTTCTCATATTCAATAATAGATTACTAGTGGTATGAATGATTTCGAATTATCAAAAATTGAAAGAAGTTTGAAAATGACGACATATTATCACAGGGAAGAAAATTGGAGACTAGAAATCATTAATAATGTAGCTGAAGCTATTTCAGTCACTGAATGAAATATTTCTTTTAAAAAGAAAAGAAAAAGAAAAACAAAGACAATTGCGTAAAAACGAAGATTGTTGCGCGGAATAAAAGATTAAGATAGTAATATAAAATAAATACGAGTCAACAAGATAATTCATAAGTGACAAGTAGGTATTGCTTTATATCGAATCAACAATAAGAGATTATGATTACAGAGGGATGAAAAGACAATTAGAAATTTTTGACATTGAGTTCGAGTTGGCAGTTTTTTTAGGACAATTGATTCCACACTGAATTTTTTAGAATGAGTGTTACGTTCGACAAATGATTAATAAATGTGAAACAATAGCTGACTTATGGTTTGGTTAAGTTAAAATGAAACATTGTCTATGGAAAAGAGCATTTTTTTTTAGAAGACAATGAGAAAAAGATTGATCAATCCTGGAAAGGATTAAAGGAATTAAAAATAACGGATTAATGGATTTCGAGACATAGCATGGTGATTTAAAAATATAACTGCATGGGAAATGAATGGGAATTAATTAAACTAAGATAATGTCTACTAGTACTTAAATTTAGAGAAAAATTTAGAAATTGAATAACCTGGCTAATTCACTAAAACAGGGGTGTCAAACTCATTTTAACTCGGGGGCCACACTAAAGAACAAACATTCTCTCGGGGGCCGGACTAGTACATTAGAGAGAAAGAAAATGAGAAAGTGCAAAAGAGAGAGGGTGGGACGAAAGAGAGAGAAAGAGAGAAAAAGAGAGAGAGAGAAGGAGAGGGATAAGAAAAAGAGAGAACGTGAGAAACATAAGAGACAAAAAGAGAAATAGTGAGAGGGGGAGAAAGAGAAAGACAGAAATCCATGGAGAAATAGAAAGAGAGAAGGAAAACAAGAAACTGGGAGAAAGAGAGAAGGGGAAAGAAAAAGATAGAGAAAGAGAGAAGGGGAAAGCAAAATAGAGAGAAAGAGAAAAAAAAAGAGAAAATGAAGAGAGAGCAAAATAAAGTAAAAAGACTGAGAGAAAAAGAGAGACGAGGGGAGTGAAAGAGAGATAATGGTTGAGAGAAAAAGGGAGGAAGAGAGAGAAAGAATATACAAGTACAGCGTTTGTGAGAGCCACCTGGCTTTGCCAACATCAAGTTGACATATTTCAACCTGCAGCTTGTTTTTCTCTTGCGCTTCACTGAGTGTTGTCGCGGGCCGGATTCAATCCGTTAGCGGGCCTGATCTGGCCCGCGGGCCGCCTGTTTGACACCTGTTCACTAAAACATCTCAGTACGTAAGCACGATAAAACTTAACGAGACTCTAAGTGCCCCTGAATTCCACAACAAAAAAAAAAGTTAACCTAGTATATTGTTTTGCTTTAATTCTGAAAGAAAAGAAAAAAGAAACACTAAGACAAACATACAACATAAGTTATTTAAATAAGGATAATTTGCTGAAAATTGGGTATGAAAAACTTGCGACAAAAGTATGAAAAACAACACATTATGTAGTGTTTTTGGAGTTCCCCAGGGTCTTGAAAAGCACTATATAAATCCAGACCATTTATGATGGAATGGAATATACCTTTACGGACATAGTTACAAAACGGGTTCACATATTGTAACTGACAATTAAATTTGGCATGACACTCCATCTTCAGAGTTAGGTAAAGGAACGGAAAGGATAAGGTTATAGTTATAATTAATACAATATTTACACAAGAATGTGCATTTAAAATGTTACATACAGTTGAGGTTTGTGTAAATATGCATTTGGTGAAAAATAGTCATTGTAGTGCAAAAAAAGTTGTCAGCATTGTGCAAAACATATAACAGTATTTTTATAGATAAGCTATGAAAATAAAAGGAAATTATTAAAAGGATCAATATCTAATTGAAGGCAAATAAACATAGACATAACATGTTGTTTTGCTTTAGAATAAGAAGATACGTACCACGCAATACATAAAATTTTATTATAGAAAAAGATGCTGAGCACAGGGGTGAACGAATTAATCAGATAGATAGATAGATAGATAGATACTTTACTCATCCCCTGAGGGAAATTCACATTTCCAGCAGCATCCCTGAGCTGAGAACAATTCAATAGTAAAGCCAAAAGAATACAATATACAAATACCCAGTGTGACGTGCAAATGCCCACTTTAGCATGTTATATAGAGTAACTAAATAGTGCTACACAGAATACATATTGCAGTAAGATTCGGTAATGTCCAATGTAGGTGGTGTTGTTTAGTGTACGTATTTTTGCGAGTTGAAACCCATATCCATAGGATAGAAAGTAATCCAAGTGTTGCAAGGCACTGATAAAGTAAGCAAAAATAAATAAACAAATAAATAAATCACAAAAGTAGCGAAAATAACACGGGAGCTGCTGGAGTGGCTGCCATTCGTGACGGCGCCGGAAGTAACATTATCAAATACATTTTTCCACAATTGGGTCAGAATTAAACCTCTAGGGTTTAATCCAGCCATTCATGTGCAGTAGACCAGAGGAGAACAAGAAATGGGATGGTAGAGTATTACAATGATGTAAATCCTACTACAGAAATTCTATGAAATTACTAGAAAACGGAATATAGAGCTTGAAAACCGGGACATAGTATATGGTACGGCTATAATTCTAAAAAGACCAACTACAGAAATTCTGCAAGAATACTGCTACAAAACTACAACAGCATTAATACTAGCGCTACTAAAGAAATCCTGCAAAAATATAGCCTCAGGTGTACTACAACAGACTTCGAAAATATTACAGAATCTTATTTTGTAAATATTATAGGATACTACTGCAGGAATGGTTGAGTTAAGTGCAGACCAGACCAGAACTCAATCGCTTAACGACCAGTTACTTTTATTCAGCAAAATTGTCCAACGCTCAGGGAAAAAACAAAACAGCAACTGGCCTACAGGCAAACAGGAACTTAGACTAGGAATACTCATAAAACAGGCTTTTACTCAGAACGGGCAAGCCCTTAAGAAGGACACTCGCAAATTAGACGGTCGCCACGGCGTCCATGCTGGACATGACAGAAATACTACATACGTGCACAACTACAATAACACAGTTGTACCTCTACTTATACGTTTAATTGGTTCTAGCAGTAAATATGGAATGATGAAACTATTGTAAATCGAAACACATTATCAATTTGAATCAATTGGATTGAAACGGGATTAGTCCGTTCCGAAAGCAAACGAACCTTGTTGAATCAACTGCAATTGCCCTGAAGGTATGCTGGTGTTCAGTAGGGGTTCATACATATACACAAAATAGATAAACATGAAATAAATATAATGAAATATAACATCATAACTGTAAATGAGAAAAACTGGATGTGTCCCCAGGCTCGTGACGCCAAAAGTTTGCCCACCCTTGACTTAGAACCATTGTTTTTGGGACGATGGACTGGTGGTTAATTGCGCTTTTAATGACGGATTTCTTTTTAGGTTCTTTTTAAGAAGCAGAATGTTGGAAAAAAAATTTTGAGCTGATTGTAGGCGATGATGAAATAGGTCGATAAATTCTCTATAGAGCGTGACGTCTCGTTTGGTTTCATGTTATAGTCATCATAGGTCCATTCCACTCCATTTAGTTATTAGTATCGATACGACAACACACACACACGCACACTGCTGTCGTCTTAATAAAACTGAATCGTCTCTGCACCGCACAACACAGTGGCCACGATCACACTCTCGGTCCACTCTTGGCGCCCATACTCAGTCATCCCTCTCCTCAGAGCGCCCTAAACCTTGCTTCCTTGATTGAGTAGAAGGACGTGTATGAATAGTGCAATTGCGATAGAAGAGAAGTTTGAATTACTGAAATTCCGAGTATTATGGGATGGGTCAGACGAAAGAGAAACGTGCAACCAGTCGGAGTGCCGATGGACTACCAGAAACCAAATGTGTTAACGACAGTACAGACTAAAGTGACGGATAATATGCTAAACCTTAATGTGACGATACAGGCGAGAAGGGTACCGACACACCAAAGTCCAGAAAAACCTACACCCACGGCGACAGCACTGAAGAGTGAGGTTACAACGCCGACAGGCAAAAATGAGTGCACGGCCAGTACGTAAAATTCGGGAAATTGTGTAGGAGAGGAAAACCATAACCCTAAATCGGTAGTTGTGTAGGCGCATGGTCTCAATGTGCACTGACTTAATTTGACTAATTAACTTAAATTTTTGTGGGCCATCTGTCTTGTTTTATGTTTTATGTTTGTTCAATGTTGTAAGTGTTTGTATTCTTTCCTGTATTCTTATCTTTCTTGTCTTATATGGTTGTCCAGCGCTGGCGTTTAAGCGGCCCACGTAACTGAAAGGATTAACAGAAAAATATCGAAGGAAAAGGAAAAAGGGAACAATACAGTGCTCATTGAGACGAGAAAAACGTTTTTAAAGAGGAAGACGGTTTAAAATGTATTGTTTTAGATAGAACCAATAGCACGTCTCGTTAGGAATCGAAAACGTTCGTTTTTTGTTTTTTTTTGGAAATCATTTTGAAGCTAAGGGTGTGCAACGTAACGTCCGAGAGCCTATGGAGTTCCAAGAAAATAAATGTTTTTTCAGTTGGAAAACGATGAATTTAGAAGTGAAAAGTTTCAAAAAAAATTATGTTTGGTTATTTTAGGTGCTTTAGATTATGTTAATGCCAGAATAACACCAAGAAAGGATAGAATAATATCAAAAAGAAAAAAGTTAACCTATTCCGGTTTTCAGTTCAAAATTGGAAAATTAAGGAATGTGAAGACGAGGAAAAATCCAATTGAGTGAATTGGGATGGATTAATTTGAGAATGAAAAGCATTGTTATACGAAAGTAGTGGAATAGCGTGAGTAAATTCTTTCTTTTCATTGAATATGGAGGAAAAATTCATTGAGTCGAATAAAAATGAGTAAGATGAATCATTGTAGATCAATGCACGTCATTTTCACATTAAGTAGGTGAAGCTAAGATAGTAGATTGAATTGGTTTGGAAAGAAAAATAAATAAATAAATAAATAAATAAATAAATACGTGAGATGGTTATATGTCAATTTCCCATGGGCTAAAGTGTTAGAAGGCGTAGAAGAAGGGAAAGTTATGTAGGAGATGGATTGTTGGCAGAGCAAGTAAGGAAGTTACAAATACAGAAAGATAAAAGTTAGTAAAAGAAAGTAAGAAGAGGAAAAGAAAGTAGACATTAAGGAAGAGAGGGACATAAAAGTGAGAAAAGGAAGAAATGAAAAGGGGAAAAAGTAATTAAATGAAATATTTTTGTTGACAATTGGCCAGAGTTAAGAGAGCATATATTCCGGATGGACGAGTATATCTAGATGCCATCGGACAACCGAGAGGAATTCCAGAAGAATTTAAAGCTAGGAATGAAATTAAGTCTGGATTAGAATCGATATTTATCTGGATAACTCCGAATAAGAACGCAGAATGGATTAATTACATTTATTACAACCAGCAACGTTTTATTAATTACACTAACGTGGCCTTTAGTGCAATAGGAGAACAGTTACATGAGACATCTAGGATGGCCTGGCAGAATCGTCAGGCCCTCGATTTTCTCTTAGCCAGTAAGGGAGGCGTGTGTCATATGATAAAGGAGGAAAGCTGTACGTATATACCTTTAAATACATCCGAAGCAGGAAGCTTCACAAAAGCACTGTCAAAGATTCGTGAGTTGAGCAATGAGGTGACAGTAAATACTGAAAAGAACAGTATCTCTTTTGATTGGTTCTCGTCTACATTTGGGTACTGGGGTAGTCTGTTAGCGAAGGGGGGAATTTTTGTACTAACTGTCGTAATAATTATGTGTTTGTTGTGTTTCTGTGCCATACCTATTCTTAAAAGAGGAATTCTTAAGACTTTTGGAGAACAAATGACAGTAGTGGCTAATACTAGGGTGGCAGAAGCTCAATGAGCACAGTTAGTGATTAAATATCCAAGCCTATTCCTTAGTGAGGAAGAACAGATGACTCAACTAAATTCAACGCCTTGAATTTTATCTGGCAACGTTAATAGTCAGTCTACATTATAATAAAAAATGGAGCATCTGCGGAAAGAGACACATATGATGATCTGGACTGAATACGATATCAATTAGCACTATTGTTAAACACGCAACACGCTATATAGCATTAGGAATAACAGCAACAAATATGTTGGTTTCTGATTGTGATTCTTTTGTTGGTATGTCACACTGCCGGGGAACAGGCTGCTGTCTGGGATGGTCAGGATGCATCGTCGCTTCCGGGTTTTTGGCTGCATGGAAACTGAGCGTGATGCCTGCTGGGATGAACACTCACTCCAACATCTGACTTCACGACACCCGTTGACGAATACGACAGTGCATGGTCTTCAAATTGTTCACGGGGGTCAGGCCAAAGGCCAATGTGTACACTGTATCACTATCCAGTCATGCACTCATCTTGAAATGTATCGACGACTGTTACCAAAATTTGTTATCACTTATCAGTTCAATTATTCATTTACCATTATCACGTACCGATCAACCGTCGACGGTCCACGTGTATAATCCAGTATGTACGGATAAAGATAAATGAAGGGGGGGTTAGTGCATGGGTCAGATGTTTGGAGTGTTGGGGTTTTTTGTAAATGAAACATGAACAATGAAAGTTAGAATGATCACAGCAGGCTGACCGCCAGAATTTTATTTTTATTTTCGATTTGCGTAAACTCTGTCCGTGTATTGATATTATTGATTTGTAATACTTTGCCACTACTCTGTATTGATTTTCAATTTTAATTTCCATTCAAAGTGGGAGTATAAACTCCCAAAGGGGGGATATGTTGTGGTAAATACACTTGCATTTGTAGAATAGATTTGCATACATGTAGAAATTTAGAAAGACTTGCTTACAGTTGTGGGAAAAGGTCGGGTAGACATCCTTGAAGATACTCTTGGCAGACATTAAGTTTCCTTGAAGATAGCGTGCAAGGGACGGGACGCTCTGTACTTGATACGTAATACAGGACCGCCTTTTGGGGTGTAATCGAAGCTTAATCGTCACTACCAGCTTTAAAAACATTGTCATGTTCCCAGCTCTCTGAGATCTTCATTGACGCATCAATAAAGTTGTATCTCCCTCCACGCGGCTGGCTCCTGTCCATTTTCCTTATCCACATATGAGAAGACTTTTCTCTCGATTATCGAACCTCCAATTTCTCCAACATAAACATGCACATCCAACAATCCGCTTAACATCCCTTTCCTAACAACCACATAATCCATCAGTGCTCTGCGCACCACCATCCACTCTGACAAAAGTATACTTATTCACGTCCCTCTTTTAAAAGAATGTATTTGCAATCACCAACTCATTCTCCACAGTCATTCCAATCAATTTCTTCCCACTCTCACTTTTTCTGGTACTCCATTGCTACCAACCACATTTTCAACCATTCCATCACCCACTCTAGCATTTAGGTCACCTCGTATTACCACTTTTCACCCCTCTTTTGCACTTGCCACACATTCGGACAAATCCTTCCAGAACTCCTCTCTCTCCTCAGCACTTCTTTCTGAACCAGGTCTATATGCACTTATAAACATCCATACTTATACACCTCACTTTAACCTCACCCACATCAATCTCAAATATATCTCTTTCCACTCTACCAGTTTTTATTTTGCTTTCTCATTCCCAAGCACATCCACTCCTTCTCTGGCATGTCCACCCGTAACTCCAGACCTTCTACCATACATACCCCCGAGCTGTAATTTACCCTTTCCTTTCATCTTTGTTTCACTCAAGGCTAACACATCAACCTTCCTTTTCGTCATCATCCTTCCGGTCTTCTTTTTCTTCCGCTCAGTCGCTTTACTTCCACATCCTCTCACATTTAGTGACCCTATAACTAGGGTTTGCGAGACCTTTCGGTCTCCCGCCCCACTTTTTTTTTCCTTGCTGTCTCTTAGGGAGTAGAGATAGAGAGGAGAGGATCCCAGTCCCCTCGCTCCCTCCACTTTAGTCGCCTCTTACAACATACAGCAGACCACGGTGGGAGAATTCTCACACCTCCCAGATGGAGAGGGCCCCTCAACACAGGACCAACCAATAAAGAATTGTATTTATCTTAAAAACAGTTTAAGCTCAAGTATACTGTTATGTACGTATGTACTTGTCTGATTGAAGGTTTATACCAGAATATTGATACTTGTGTGTCCTTACTTTAAGGCGCAACACCAAGTTTCAAAATAAATTTTGTTATCCCACATAAATACCCAATATCCCCTTACTTATTCATATCAGTTGCATAGACGCTAGATATCTACATTAAAATAAAATTGCCAATTGTCATGGTTGCCATTGCGCCCAATTGTCCGTGCCCGTGTGTGTCACGGTTGCCATAGTGCCCAATTGGCCCCGCCCGTGTGGTGCCAGTTGCGGCTTGTTGAGAGATTGGCTTTCTTTCTATATTAAGCTCAGCGCTCTCTTGCTTTTTTGTCTGCCCTTCAAATGAACTTCTGCCCCACAAGACATGGGTTCTGACTCGGTCCTGTTTTCCTGTTGATATCTTCAGTCCGGTATTGTTTCCGTTTATTTTTGTCCTGTTTAATTTCGGGTCCCAGTTTTGTTTCTGTCTATTTTGGTCCTGTTTATTATTTTCACCAGTTTTCGTTCCCGGCTTGTTTCTTCTTTTGGTTTACTATGTTTACTATGTTTGTGTACTGTAATGCTAAATGTAATTCACCCTGGTCATCCTGAAAGGGGGATACCACTTGTGAGGTCCCTTCTCAAGGTTTCTCTTTTTCCTCACGCTGAGGTTTTGAGTTGTTCCTTGCCCGCATGTTGGTTTAAGATCAGGTAATTGTGTCATTGTATTCCCGTGCAGTCCTTTGAGACATTTTTGTGATCAAGGGCTGTTTAAATAAATGTGACTTGACTTGACTAGTTATCGATATCTTGATTTTTTGTCAATCCTGTCTGTCCCTTCCTGTCCTTCCATGCGAGACCGGCTTCCTAACGTGCATGAATCCCCATTTCCCGTAAAATAAAAGGCTTGTGTGAGAACGTCATGTGATTGGGTCCTGTCTTCGTTCTGGTCCTGACACAAATCTGTTTAAAAAAACTAACATTCTAGGCACTGAAATAGTTATAACCCAAATGGCTGGTGACACAACTCCTTTCACAAAAGAATAACATCAAGTTCCACTTGTTATAGAAAAAGAGAAGTATTTCTTGAGCTTCTAGGCTAACATTGAACTTAAAAAAGGCGAACTTTTAGCTATACATGATACTAATTTAAAAGACATTGATAACATACCTATAAAGTATACCATACAATATCTTGGAATACATCTAACAAAAGAAACCAAACAAAATAACATTCTAAATTTGGAAAATAAAATAAAACAAGATGTAAATCTTAATTGGATTTATGGCTTCAACGGGATGTATTGGCCGAATCTATTTGACTAAAATGTAAAGTTAATCTAGACGTATCTACCCAGGTCTCAAGCAATTACAGACAAGATCATTAAAACTATCAACCAAATGCACTTTAACATTATTTGGAGAAACAAAACGCATTATGTTAAAAAAAAAGCCACATCTTCAAAGAAATAGGTGAGGTTGGCCTGAAAGCAAGAGATTTTGACTGCCTCAATGGAACTCTAAAAATAAAACGGATTCAAACATGGATGACCAATAATAATTTGTTCTGGTATTGTATCTCTAAATATATATTTAAAAGGCTTGGAATAATTGATTTTTTTCTTTCATAGGATTGAGGTTTTTGAGTTTTTCCTTGGCCTCATGTAGGTTTTAGATCAGGGGATGGTGTAATAATAGTCCGACATTTGCAGTTAACTACGGTAATTCACCTCCTATACAGGGGATGTCAATTCTAAAAGGTAATGTAATAATAACCTCATTAGACAATACTAAACAAAATGGACATTCCCTGGAAATAATAAAACAAAAAGGAAATTCATTATGTATTTGATGACAATGTAATAAGTAGGGGCGGCACAGCGGCTGAGTGGTTAGAACGTCCGCAACACAGTTCTGAGGTCATGGGATAAAATCCAGCAACCAGCCTTCCTGTGCGGAGTTTGGATGTTCTCCCTATGCCTGCCTGGGTTTCTTACGGGCACTCCGGTTTCATCCCACATTCCAAAAACATGCATTTCAGCTTAATTGGCAGGTCCAAATTTTCCCTAGGTGTGAATGAGGGAGCGAGTTGTCTGTCTCTGTGTGCCCTGAAACTGGCTGGCAACCAGTTCAAGGTGTACCCTGCCCACTGACCTGAAGATAGCTGGGATGGGCTCCAGCACCCCCGCGACCCTACTGAGGATTAGAGGTGCAGATAATGGATGTGATAAATAGATTGAGAACTAAATATTTAAAATTACTTTTAGCCTCCAAAGTCAAAGAAACAAACACAATTTAAAATGATGAATAATATTCATCCATCAAAACATCTATTAAAAGCACGTTTTAAAATTGAAAAAAAAATCTGCTCATTTTGTAAAATTGATATTGAAACCACTGACCATTTGACCTTTTTATGTCCAATTTACAAGATTTCTGGCAAATGTCTATCTCTGGCTTACTCCTGTCATCTCCACTTCTCCTACCAAGTTGACAAGAGATCATATCACATTTGGACTAATTTTAAAAGAACAAGAATGAAGAAAATGCGACAAATATTATCTTATTTACAGCAATATTTCATCCACAAAAATAAGAATCAAAAGTGTTAATCCGTTTTCAGTATTTTTTCAGTGAATTTGTTTATTTTAATCAAATCTTTGAGTTTAAAACAAGACTCTCAGTGTCCAAGGGATTATTAGTACACATAAGAATATTCCCCTTGTGTTGATTTAAACATCTCATCTCATCTCATCAGCTGCACCGCTTATCCTCAGTAGGGTCGCAGGGGTGCTGGAGCCCATCCCAGCAATAATCGGGCAGTGGGCAGGGGACACCCTGAACTGCTTGCCAGCCAATCGCAGGGCACGGGGACAGACAACTCACTCGCTCATTCACACCTAGGGACAATTTGGACTGGCCAATTCACCTGAAATGCATGTTTTTTGGAATGTGGGAGGAAACCGGAGTGCCCGGAGGAAACCCACGCAAGCACGGGGAGAACATACAAACTCTGCACAGGAAATCTGGAGCTGGATTTGAACCTACGCAGGGGGTTCCCAAGACCTTAGAACTGTGCCGCACATGCGCTAACCACTGCGCCGCCGTGCTGCCCTGATTTAAACATCTCTTTTTAAATTTTATTTATTTTCATTATTTAAATCTGTATTTCTACAGCACATTATTTTCCTCTTAAAAAATGTTTAATACGTATTGTTTGACTTTCCATGCCATATTTTGTACTTGCAATGTTTAATAAAAATCAGGAAAAAAAATAACAAGAAAAAAGACTTAACCACGCAACAGTGTTGGAAAACCCAAAATCTGCTTAACAGGATTTTCTTCTAAACACAACAAGTACAATTTATTTGGTTTTCTACTCATAATTACAATGAAAAGTAAACCAGAAGTCCCAGAAGGGTTATTCTTTTGTGATTAAGCGTCTTCGATGGTTTCCTTTTAGCTTTCCTATATGAAAATCCCATTTCCTTCAGGTGACTTTGGACAGTTCTGACCCAACCTTCTCCAATTTCTTCATTTTGTCTTGTTGTGCATTTTATATTTTCACGACATATTAGTTAATTGTCTTGACGCGTACATGTCTTCCTTGGCCTATCAGTACGCTTGACTTTAACCACCCTCGCATGCTCTTTGTACTTGGTCCAAATCTTCGATACAGTTGACCGTGAACAGCCCACATCTTTGGCAAACATACGAGTGGAGTTACCGTCTTCAAAAAGTTTGACGATTCTGTCTTTGGTCTCAATGAACCTCTCTCTTGTTGGAGCTATGATTCACACCAATCCACTTAGCCCGGGTGGCCTCCAAGGTGTGATAATGGCACTGTTTTTAACCGCTGACGAACGAGCAGACTAAATCCAAGCCACGTGCCAAAATTAAGGAAAGGAAATGGACTGGGTGTGTACTTATTTTCTACTCAAAATGCACTGATTCCATATTTTTTTGGGTCAGAATTGAGTGATTCCACTTTGATTTCCCTGCACTTGCTCTATAAAAGTAACAATTGGTCACCATTTAAATGCTTTTTCTTATTTTTTTTAGTGTTTCTGAATGCCTATATGTTGCTCTTTGGAATGAGTTTCATGTTTGTGATCCGAGTTTTTCAACGGACTACATTGTCTGAGAGAGGGCTTGCTCTTTCTTGACTGGTGATTCCATACTTTTTGCTAGGGGTACAAAACAAACTTGTATCCAATAAAAAAGAACAACAATATTAATTTCAACACTAAGCAAACATACATGAACTATCGTATCAATGTTAATTTGTTATTTAAAAAAAATCATAGGTCAAGAAATTTGTATTCCTTCTTCACCGTGGAATCCCTTCTTGGATCGGCGCTGTGTTCTTTTACGCTCTACTGTGTATCACTGGACCTCGTTCGCACCAGACAACACAGTAGCATCTTCTGGTCAATCATAATACATTGGGGTTTTTAGAATAAAAGATGTAAAACACATGTTTAGGTATTACATAATTATACTGCTATTTTTGTGCAAATTATTTATGGTTATATTTAGGTAAATAATGATTGAATTTCTTTTTGTAGTGTGTCGCCAAAAAAGCCACAAACAAACTAAAATATATGTATTATTGTGCAATATTGAACCACTGTAGGGCACGGTTGTCTAATGCAAAGGAAACCCTGGACAGAATGAGCACTGCGTAGCAATTAGATACCAGACAAATACGGCGGCGACGACTAAGTATGGATTCCTCGATGTCAAAGAAATACACATTGCCCCACCAACGATGTTGTATCAAAAATTACATTGGTATTGTTCATGTATTTTAGTCTAGTATTCGAAACAATGTTTTTTATTTTTACTGAACGAAAGTTTTTTTTATACCGCTAGATATGCATTAAAAAGGAATATTTAAATATCCGAACTGGGACGTCGACGTCCGCTCAAACCGGATATGACGCTTTTCAGAAGATGGCTTCCCCAAAACCTCTGGATTGATTTGGCTTGCTAGTGGTCTTCCGTTGAGCCAACCCGGGGCCCCTGGAGCAACTCGCTCTGGGGTTCGGGTCCCACGGGTGACACCATGGCGGTGGCTCGCTGGAGTCGTCTTTTTCCGCTTTGAAAATAACGGTGTTCGCTTGTGTCCGAAGCGATCGTGGCTCGTGTGGAATCTCAGCGCCGGGGTGAGATGCTTCGTTTGGCCGTCAGGCTGAAGTTGTTTCCCCGGTTTGTCGTTTTCTTGCTACGAATTATACAATGACAAAAACGATAATGGGTTTCTGTTGCACTCTTTTTTTTTTCTTTTTTTGCACCATTTTGAGATCACTGGCTTTGAAATCAATTCTGTCACGTAGCCTCAACGTAGGCTCAACAAACCTGCGAGGTCTGCTCTTATATTCCAGTATTTAACTCAAAATAGTATAAAATCGTCTTAACTATCATAGGTGACACTATAGTGTAATGGTTTACAACGAGATTTCACACCTGTCAACCCCAGCCATTTGTTACCCTTAATTCGCGATAATAAACATCCCAAACACAACGCGGCATCGAATTACTCACAGCAAGACACAATACGTAAAATAAAATCAAAGATAATGTTTGTAAAAATGTGTTTACCAAATAAACCACACAAACAATGCTTTCAGCAACTTTCTTATTTGTTTCCCCATTTGCTGTAAATTTTAGTGTTGCTCACTATGCGTAGCGGTATAGAATTTAGAAGGCCTCGTTATAAGGACAGCTTTAATTTTAATGAGATACTCTCACAATTTAGTTACATTTGCGACAAACGTGGCAGAGTATCAATTCCCATTGTCTTATGCTGTATTTACAATGTACATTCCTCAAATGGCTGAAAACTCATTGTCGTTATATATTGAGGAAGGCATAACAATTCGCTCAAAAGAAAATAAATGCTTGATCAAGGATATCATTTGCTACTCTACTGCGATAATATTAACAATCTTTGTTGCCACGGCCGACTGATACTGGTGACAGATGATACGAATTAGAGCCAAGCTGGACAATATAAGATCAGTCTAAACAAAAACTGAGGTTTTAAATTTTTTAAAATTATTTATTTATTTATCCCGTTCTAAAATTGTTAGAGGGCATACATAATTTGAAAAAACGTGTGAAATACGAAGAAAAATGCATACGTTGATAGTTATAACATTAAACGTGGAGTCACTGCCGGGCCTTTCCTACCAGATTTATTGTAGCTTTATAATGACACTTCTTGAACAAAAACACATACAAACTTTTCATATTAATTTTACAGCAATGCTAACATGCCTTTGCCCGGTGATAAATGTCCCAGAAAATGTACTCTTGTCTTTTTCACTTTTCTAATCAGGCTGGAAACTCAGATATGGGAAATGCCAGAGACTGCTTTAAGCTCAGACATCAGGAGCTGTAAGTCTTGTGCAGCACTTTTACATTTGGTCACTTAATGATTAACCCCCCCCCCCAGGTGATTGTTATTGAGTCAGCATCAACTTGAGACACTGGGACACTGTCCTCCGATTGGCCGGGCTAACCTCCTCTGACATGCCTGTTGCTCAGTCTCAGAGGTGAGTATATGTCACTTAATGGCATCATTCATTTTAATTTTATTTTAATACGATTTCCTGCCAATTACAGGTGTGTTATGTCGGGTGCGGATGTGGAGGTGTACCTTTCCCAGGTGCACGATGGGAGTGTGTCTTCGGGCTTCCGGGCGCTATACGAGGAGCATCTGTTGCTGGACGTCACGCTGATGATCGATGAGCATCATTTCCAGGTAAGTGATGACATATATTGTCACGGAATTTTTGAAGGACCCAAATGCAGGACTCAAGGTGGCGTAAAATGGGAATGTGATCAAACACCTACAGGGGCCGTTTATTTATTACAAAAAAAAGAAGAAATTTACTATAGATCAGGGTGACTAGAACCAGGACTGCTGTGGGAAAACTTGGGAATGTGGTCTTTGGGTTACAGAGGTCCTGAAAATAAGATTTTGGAGTACCTTTCAGAAGATGGCTGGTGCAGAAGGTCTTGGGACAAATAGGGGACTGCCAAGGAGGGGAGACTTGAGATAGAAACTTGGGTGTGGGGGGTGGGGGGGTTGTTACTTGAGAGCGGATCTTTGTGTGGGGGAAATCTTGAAAGGGAGATTTGGGTTAACCTTTAAAAATATGGCTAAAATGGAAGATCTTCAAGTGGATGAACTTGGAACAAGGGGGGAACTGAAAAAGAAAGTCGTGTGAGGAGATGCTTGCCGTCTTGGTGAGTTTTTTTTTTTCAGGAATCAAAACGGTTCAGCAATTTGAGATGCGAGCCATAGTATTAATGGTAGAGGTGGCTCTTTGTCAGATTGGAATCAACTCCGTAAGGAATAGTGAGGGGGACTGGAAAATGTGGTGATGCTGCTATCTGTTGGAGAATATGTGGGAATGTATGTGCCATAGCATTACATGTACAGAATTTCTATACAACATTAATACGTTCAGAAATGAGGATCGCAAAGTGAAATTGCCCCATAGCATAAGTTAGAAACGACAATTAGCTAATGGTAAATTGCTCCCCCACATGAAAACAGTTGGCCTCTTGATCTGACTTGAGCCACAGCACCTACATCATCTGGTCACTGTTGTTTTTTGGTGTAAGTTAGACATTAGACCTAAGATTTATGGCCCGAACCCGAACCCGAGGCAATTTCGGGCCGGGTCGGGCCTGAAATGTCAGTCATACGGTCGGGTCGGGTCGGGTTCGGTCCTGCTTTTTTTTTTTTTTTTTTTTTTTTTTTTAAATTAATTAATAATTATAAATATATGTTCATTAAAAATATATACTTAAACTATGTATGGATACTAGACCAAGGAATATAGTAAATCAAATAAATATTATTTGTGTACAATTAGTTGTGATTGCGGAAATCATAGCGTACAGTGACGTTGGTGACTTTTCCATCCGCATTAACAAACGCATTTTGTAAAATACGATCGCGCTTTATTGTTTAAATAAACGCGTTATATTGACTAGAATCTCCCAATTATTATAATTAGCTCGCTTTATTTTGTTTTAAAGCGTATTATATAGAATACGATCGCTTTTGTCGGAAGCGTACATTGACGTTGGTGACATTTTCATCCGCGTTAAAAAACGCAATTTGTAGAATACGATCGCGCTTTATTGTTTAAATAAACGCGTTATATAGACTAGGATCTCCCAATTATTATAATTAGCTCGCTTTATTGTTTTAATAAGCGTTTTATATAGAATACGATCAGGGGGGGGGGGATTTGCATAGGAGTCGGAAAAGGGCACAACACGTCAACACCCGCTTAATGAAAGTGCTGCGCTAAAATCTTAAGGACGTACTACTACTGCTGCTGTGGATTATGGCCCAATGATCAAGTCGTCAAAATGACGGACGCCCTTAAATGTTTTCGCTACCTCAAAAAAAAAACCCGTCAATGACAGATTGTCGCTTAATGTAACATCTGCAGTGCAGACACAGAAATATAAAAGATGTAAATGTTTGTACAGTTTTATTTAACTTAGGCCTAGATGTTGTAACAAAAGGCAGAGTTTAATTTGTTATCATAAATCACCCCTCCTTATAAATAAAATATGTAATTTCGGGCCCCCTCGGGCCGGGCCAGCAAATCCAGTTAATTAGTCGGGCTCGGTCCGGGTCGGGTTTAATACCCGTCGGGCCTGCGTCGGGCTCGGGTGCTTTTTTTTGGCCCGATCTTACCTCTAGTTGACATCATGCACTTCAGAGATTAGACGGATCTTGGCATTGACGGTCAGTGGCGTGTGTGGGACAATGTTGATACTACTGTATTTACCGGACTGTGAGTTCGTGTATAGAGGGGGGGGGGGGGGTCTTACACTCCCGTCAGACCTCTATGTGAAAATTACCAACACATTATTATAATCATTGAGATTCAATTTTTTATTATCATTACTATATATATCACCTGACATGTTATTTTAACACTAAACCAATAGAGGGTGCTCTAGGTGTGGTGATAATTTCACCTTGCCCTGTTGTGGCGGGACATTTTTCAAACCAGAAGAAGGAATCAGCTTTTCGTCCAACTCCCAAGTTGGGGTAGTTGTTGACTGGTTAAAGTGACACAGAGGATGAAGATTTGATTGGATTCAGTGATTTGGAATGAAACTGATATGGTATGCATGTTCTTTTTGCTAGAGATATCTGAATAACTAAAATGTTACCTCGGTACTGACAAGCATGTAAGATATGCTCTTACGTTAAATGGTAGTAAAGCCCATTCTCTATTTTATTTTTATTTTAGGTTACATTTTAAGATGACTTGTATGTTTTTGGTTTTGGATTTGATCAAGTAAATTTCCCCTTGTAGTGCAAATAAGCCTAGCACAAAAATGACTTCCACCTTCTTTGTTTCAAATAACTCACTTTGGAATTGATGGAATTACAGCGTCCCCTTTTGTACAGTACCAATTCACCATGTATCATAAGGAAATCTGATAACATGAAGTTTTAAATGTCATTAAAAGATCCAAGGAAATGTATTGATAAAATAATGTTCTCCCTGTACATAATTACTTCGTAGTGACTTATAGACCAGAAAATGCAGTAGGTCTTAAATCAATGCGGAAAAACGTTACACACCACTTTAGAGTAGGCCTGTTTTGTTCACTTTTTGAAATAACAAAAGCTGTAAATGTCTCCTTCAGGCTCACAAGGCGCTCTTAGCCACCCAGAGCGACTATTTTCGGGTCATGTTTACGGCGGACATGCGGGAGCGAGACCAAGAGAAGATCCACCTGAAGGGACTAACAGCAGCTGGTTTCGGGCACATTCTTCGCTTCATGTACTACGGCTCGCTTGAGCTTAGCATGCCTACGGTGCAAGAGATCCTACAGGTGTCTGATTGCACTGAACTAAAACCATAAAGCAGGGGTTGGGAACCTTTTTGACCCATAGAGCTATAAAAGCACAAATATTTAGATTTTTATTTGAGAGAGATGGCGAGAAACACCATATATTTTAAGACAAGGTTCAACAAAATAGCCAAACATGCTCTCCAGACGCACATTTTATTTCACTCTATGATGTTTGACGATTTGATAAAATCAATGAAATTATAATAATGCCAGAGCTGTGTCCCATATCAAACTAAATGTACCACTTAAAATTTGTCTCCCTCCTGCAGTTGCTCAAGTGTTTAGGCTCATTTTGACCGTCATTTTTGTCCAATATAATGGTTTCCAAGCTAGGTCTGATCAAAGTTATTTTGTAGAAATGTCACAAACTACTACAAATGAGAAGGATACCGTATTTCTCTTCGGTGCAGACTGAGCTTGGCAAGTGGAAGAAGGATTGCATGCTATGTGTATAGCTCTGCCTGTTCCTACTGCTCACAAAATCAAATTGCTCTGCAAGATTTGCTAGAGTATTTGAGTGTTTAGTTTCTTCTGTGGGCTTTCGTCATACAATCTCTCAACAGTGAACATAGATTGTTCAATGAGCTTACATGTAAAGGATGTTTTAGCAATTTATAGCTAAATGGGGTCTGTTGTTATGACACCTTGACTGTAAATTGTAGTTGAATTTGTGATTATATATATATATATATATATCAAAACCTATAATAAGCGGTGATATCTCTGTTCTCCCCTTTGCTTTAATCGGCTAAGCATTTAACTAGATGGTAAATCATTGAATAAGTACTATTTTATCTTGCGAGCCATAGGTTCCCGATCCCTGCCCTCAAGGCAAGCTTTCAACAACAACAAAAAATATCTCTTTATGCCTGTTTGGTGGTAGGCGGCCATGTACGTGCAGCTCACTGAGGCAGTGGAGTTCTGCTGCTCTTTTCTGTTGGCCAAGATCTGCTTGGAGAACTGCGCCGAGGTCATGCGGCTTCTGGAGGACTTCAGCGTCGGTGTGGAGGGCATCCAGGAGCAGATGGACAACTTTGTCCTGGACAACTTTGTCCCGCTCATGAGCCGAGCCGACTTCCTTTCCTACCTCAGCCTGGAGAGACTCCAGGTTTGGATTTCAAGCAAAGCTAAATTCATATTGATTTTTCCACCGGACTCTTAAATGAGTACTCTTCTAAATCCGTCACAGGCATATTTGGACAGCGATGCTCTGAGTCGATACCCGGAAATCGAACTGTATGAAGCGGTGCAGTCGTGGCTGCGACATGACAGGAGGCGTTGGAGACACACGGACACTATCGTCCAGTCGGTCCGCTTCTGCCTCATGACGCCTGCGAACATCTTTGAGAAGGTGAGGATGGAGATGGACGGATTATTTTTCCGATGTTTTTGGTTGCACTACACCAATGGTCTCAAACCAGCTGATTTTTGTTATGAATTAGCGCAAAGGGCACACAGTTTGATATGAATTTCTAATATTGCATCTTAGCTAGATTTCTTTTAAATAGCTTAAAAGGTAGCTTTTTAGTTTACTAGAAAGGTACATGGACGGATAGAAAGCTAAAAAAAAACTAGATAGCCCGTGAGAAAGGAGGCCTGACTTTATCCCGATAACTAGCAAAAGATGTTAGTTAGATTGTATCCAAAACATGTAAAAAGCTAGCTAGATAGCTTGACCTATATCTAAATGGTAGAAAGATAGCTAGCAAAAAACTGCAAATTTCTTGCTCATTTGCATTATAAAACCCATGAATACAGACTTGGTTTGTTGTACTTCCTGTAAGGAACAAAATCAATAAAAACATGGGTACATAAATTTGTTTAATACATGGATAGATTCTCATTCTATTCTCATAAGTACCATATTTTCACGACTATAAGGCGCACCGGGTTATAAGGCGCAACCCCCCAAAACATTCTTTTTTCCCCATATATTTTCCATACATAAGGCGCACCGGACGATAAGGCGCTACAGTGGGAACGTTAATCAAACAGTCAGATAGTTCAGTCA
Organism: Urocampus carinirostris; assembly: GCF_059441175.1. Taxonomy (NCBI): domain Eukaryota; kingdom Metazoa; phylum Chordata; class Actinopteri; order Syngnathiformes; family Syngnathidae; genus Urocampus; species Urocampus carinirostris. The sequence goes on from NC_142366.1 coordinate 3,126,353, forward strand.
AACTTATTAACCCCTTAACATTCCGGCGGCTGGCAACAGCAAATGCGTGTCTCAGACACGTACGGACACAGTGTCTGTATGTCACCAATCGCTCAAATGCGTCATTCCACATATCATTAGGGAGGTTAAACTCTTGGTAGTCAAGAATTGCCAACCATTTCTTAATTTTTATTTTTTGCTGGCAACTGTGTGGACAGCAAAGTAAGAATTCCATTGTGCAGGGAAACTTCATTCTTTACTGTGCATATGAAATGAAATGATCTGCATTTATAAAGCACTTTTCAAGTCAATGAAGACTTCCCAAAGCACTTTACAATGTGCTTCACATTTTACCAATAGCGGCCGTGCAGCCATGTAAGGCGCAAACCTGCTTATTGGGGGCATTAGGGGTTCAGTGTCTTACCCAAGGACACTTCGACATGTAACACGGGTTTCGAACTGCGATCTCTTGATCCCAAGACGAGCGCTCTACCTCCTGAGCTACTGCTCAGAGAGCTTTTGTCTTTTATTAGCATATTTGGTATTGGAGTAATGCAAAAGTAATTGAAAGTAATCAAGTTAAAGTAACCCTATCCAACCCTGTCCCGGATACAAGTGGCCGAAATGAGTTTCTTCCGTAGGGTGTCTGGGTTTTCCCTTAGAGATAAGGTGAGAAGCTCAGTCATCCGGTAGGGTCTCTGTGTAGAGCCACTGCTCCTCCGCATTCAGAGGAGCCAGTTGAGGTGGCGCAGGCATCTGATGAGGATGCCTCCTGGACGCCTCCCTTGGGAGGTGTTCTGGGCATGTCCCACCGGCATGAGGCGCCGGGGGCGACCCAGGACACGCTGGAGAGACTATGTCTCTCGGCTGGCTTGGGAACGCCTCGGCATCCCGTCAGATGAGCTGGAGGAGGTGGCTGGGGATAGAACGTCTGGGCTTCCCTTTCTAGGCTGCTGCCCCAGCGACCCGACCCAGGATAAGCGGAAGGTAATGGATGGATGGGTGGATGGATGGAATTTCTAAAATGACAATTATGTTACTACTATATTGTTCCTCTGTTATTACCTGGTTAATTATTAAGAATAGAGTTAAAAAGAACATGGCACTGCAGCTGGGTGGTAAGCGCGCAGCCCAGGGTTCAATTAATGGATCTGACAGCGCGCTAAGCCACGCCTAACATAGTTACGGTATCCATGTATTACACGCGGAGCAAACAGAGTGACTATTTCATCACTATTCCTGATAGCATAGCCGTATCATTTATTCCTTATTATGCAAACTTATCTCAAAATGTCAATAGAAAAGGGTCTCAATTATCATATACAGAGTTATATTCATGGCATCAAGGTGTCTAAAGATGCTAATAACATTTTAAGGGAGGATGCAAAATCTTTGCAATCTATGAGTAAGTCAGAAGCCCTGTACCAACTACACATAGAAATATATTCAGATTTCTTAGAGATATTGGTATATAGAGAAGATGCAAATGAGTGACCCAGAACACCAAATTCACAAAACGACTGGTTCCATCTCCACCCGTTCCAAGTCTCCAGCGAGGAATATATGGAAACTACTTTACCAGTCCCTCAAACCCAATACACCGGATCACGAACTGCACATCCTATTGATATTTACAAGTTTTACTTTAATGATGAAACCCCACCTTTGCTTGTATTTGTTTTTGTCTTATGCTAACAAGGTATGCGATTTAGGGTGCAGTAATATACTCGAAAAAAGTGCAAGTAAAGCAGCCGCGGTAACTTACAAACTTGTCTTACTGAAAACTAAACTGTCCCAAGGGGGCACACTGGTGTCTGCCACCTTGAAGACCCCTGCATTACACAATACAGTGACATTTAGTGGTCAGATATTACAGAGCAGGTGTGGCGAACACGCAGCTCTTGGCCAATAAGAATGCGGCTCTTTGCCTCATCATATTTTCTATATACTGTGGCTCTAGTTTCATGTTTAGGTTTTTTTTTGTGTGTATTGAGGGTAGACACTTTCTTTGAAATTAACACAAGCAGAATACTTGTTGTATTGTAAGGTGAGGAGTTTGTTATGGGAAATAATGTTTTTAATTGTGTGTGTGTGTCTGTCTGTCATGGCAGGTCCGTGCGGGGTGTGGCTCTTTGACTCATAGTTAAAAGTTTTGGCTCTTTGTGTCGAACTTGTTCGCCACTCCTGTTACAGAACAGAGGATCCCTTTTAACAAATAAAAAGGACTGTATAAAAGTTTTTTTTCAAATAACTATTTTATTGTCAAACACAATTTTTAATCATCATATAGAGAAGAAGCAAGGAGACTATTTGGCAATTAGAGTGCAGAAGACAATGAAAATCAGTAAAGTAGTGAAACAGTGAAAAGTGAATCGTGTTATAGTAAGGGTTTACTGCAGCGGTCAGCAACCACCAGGTTGAGACTGGTAGCAGGTGGGTTCTTTCATATCGTTTTACACAGAAATGATTAATAGTTGCCTTGTTGTAGAAAAAAAGTTGCCTTATTTTTTTACAATAGTATATCACCATATTTGAGCAATAATTGAACAGTCAAAAAATATTGCTGACCACATTTGATCAACATTGGATGCAACGAGAATTGAACCCAGATTGCAGCTGTGAGAGCGCCGAAGCCTAACCAGTTGACTTTATCATCATATTATTTTTACTCACGGTACCATGTTCCTGAATATGTGGCACCATGGTTAAAATTATTCATTAACAACATAAACTATGAACACAATACAGACGCTGCCCGACTTAGGAAAGAGACGGACGATCGTTCGTAAGTTGAATTTGTTCATAAGTTGCTTCAGTTCTTATTTTGTATTGAATGTATGTTTAAGGTTTATATAAGTATGTTTAAGGCTTGTATAAGTAACCTGTGTTGTTTTGTACTGAAAAATAATGATTTGATAAAATAATATTCTATTTAAAGATAAATAAAGTTAAGTTTAACTTACTTTTGGAAGATAAGCATCAAGAGTTGGGCAACTTCCTCCTCCGTGGTAGAAAGTGGCCGAAAAAAGCAATCCAACCATTTTCTCAACCGCATCAAGCTTTCTTATTCCGTTTAAATTTCAAAAGAAACGTCTCGCCTCTTTTTTACCCCAACCATATTGAATGGATGCACGAGATATTAAACAATAAAAATGTCAAAGTTCTTAGCGCGCTTGAGATAGTATGTTTACACATGAACTAGGAAGAGGAAGCCGAATTTCTTCTTTGGGGTGGTGACCTCTCATAGTGCCACATGCTGGTAGTGGCGGAAAGAAGCACTACAGTACTTTCCTGTACTCGGAAAAAGGTGTACAATACTAAATCTAACTTGCAGTAATATGGATATATTTCGACTTGGTGAGAAAAATGTTTGTATCTACCGTTTTTCGTAACTCGAATGTTCGTAAGTAGGGGAGCGTCTGTACCGTTCCCTCGATGTGCTCTTTGTCGTTTATTTTTATCTTTCAGGACTTTTTTTTTTTACTTTGGTACTGTGGGCACAGTAGTGTGATAACGAGATAAAATCAAATGTATTTCCCCATGTTATCTACATCCCTCGTGATCTAGTGATTACTCATTGAATTTAGGCTTATTATCATTATTATGATTATTACTATTACTACTATTTTTTTGAGCCAAGCTTTAAGAATATTGTCAGATGTTCAACCGCTCAGTGGGACAGAAAAGGTTGGGCCTACTGGTCTACTGTATTCCAAAACATATTTAGGATGAGCGTATAATAACTCGAATTAAGCTTTTACTCACATTTTAAATTGACATTTACTAACATTGTCATCCTGCAGGTGAAAACGTCCGAGTTCTACCGTTACTCGCGTCAGCTGCGCCAGGAGGTGGAGCAAGCGCTAGGCTACTTCCACGACGTCAACGGGCAGCCACTAGCTGACACTTGTGCCAACCGCATTCGCTCCAAGCGGCCACAGACTGCCGTCTTCCGGGGAATGATTGGGCACAGCATGGTCAACAGCAAGATCCTGCTCCTGCAGAGGCCCAAGGTGCCGTTGTTGTCACTTTTATCTCTCGCAGTAACTCAATGTTTCTAAAATAACGTATTTTCCGGGCTATAAGTCGCAGTTTTTATATAGTTTGGTTGGGGTGCGACATATACAGAGGTTCCCCTACTTACGACCATTCGACTTGACTAAAATGGTGGAAACTAACATTTTTTTCAGGATGTCGAAAAATATCCGGACATTGCTGTAAGTTAGATTTCGTATTGTGTGCACCTTTTTCTGAGTACAGGACATAACTTTAGTGCTTCTCTCCGCCGCTACCGGTGTGTGGTGGTGGTGTGAGAGGTCAACCAGCATCCACCCCGAAGAAGAAATCCGGCTTCTACTTCCTAGTTCGTGCGTAATCATAAAACGGTACACGTACTGTATCTCAAGCGCGCTCGGAACTTTGACATTTGTATTGTTTAATATCTCGTGCATCCATTCAATATGGTTGTTGTAAAGTGTAAAAAAGAGGCCAGCCGTTTCTTTTGAAATGAAAGTGGAATAAGAAAGCTTGATACGGTTGAGAAAATGGTCAGAAAACTTTTTTTCTGCCACTTTTTACCATGGAGGAAGACCACTTGAACTTTATATATCTTTATAGAATATATTATTTTATGAAATGTTTATGTTTCAGTACAAAAAATACTGGTTACTTATACAAGCCTTAAACATACTTACATAAACCTTAAACACACAAAATATTGCACTGAGGCAACTTATGAACAAATTCAACTTACTCCAGTAAGATCTCATCTGTAAAATATTGACTCATTACTACTGGGTAAAAAATTCACATGTTATTTTCACTATTACCCTCAAGAGAGCGCTCCAGGCCTCTGTTATTAATTACAAAATTGCCGTTGTTGTCCCACCGCATGAAATGCCCCCCAAAGCATATAGAACACAGGCAAACCTAACTAAAAGGTCATTTTTGGGAAATGTAATAGTCAAGTCATGTTTATTTGTATAGCTCTTAATCACAAGAAGTCTCAAAGGGCTGTACAGACTACAGACTATTATTACATGAGGTAAGCCCCTTCCAGGATGACCTGGCTGCAATGAATGTTCTAAGCATCAACAAAATATACACAGACATTATCAACATAGAATACATGTCATTCATAAGCTATACAATATAAGTGTGTTTTAAGCCTAGATTTAAACAGTCCCACTGAGGTTGTAGATGGAATCTGTGGGCAGAGCATTCCACGGAACCTATATATATATATATATATATGTATAAATATATATAGGTATAAATAGATATGTATATAGAGATAGATATCTATCTGATTCCTGTTGTATTCAATGTTTAGTAATTTAGGTAAGCGATGTGTATTGATTTGATCAATCATTGCTATGTATATATATACAGTGGCTTGCGAGACTATTTGGCCCCCTTGTACTTCAAGATATGAAAATGTAATTTCCTCCTTGCAAAACAGCTCGAGCTCAGTGAGGTTGGATGGAAAGCGTTTGTGAACAGCAGTTTTCAGTTCTTTCCACAGATTCTCAATTGGATTGAGGTCTGGACTTTGGCTTGGCCATTCCAACACCTTGATATGTTTTTTCTGTGAACCATTCAATTGTAACTTTTGCTTGATGTTTTGGATCATTGTCTTCTTGGAAGACAAATCTCCGTCCCAGTCTCAGGTCCCTTGCGGACTCCATCAAGTTTTCTTCCAGAATGATCATGTATCCGGCTCCATCTATCTTCCCATCAATTTTAACCTGTCCCTGCTGAAGAAAAGCAGGCCCAAACCATGATGCTGCCACCACCTCGTTTGACTGTTGGGATGGTGTGTTGAGGGTGATGAGCTGTGCTGCTTTTACGCCAAACATATTGTCCTGCATTGTTGGCAAAAAGTTCGATTTTGGTCTCACCTGATCAGAGCACCTTCTTCCACATGTTTTGTGTGTCTCCCAGGTGGCTTGTGGCAAACTTTAAACAACACTTTTTATGGATATCTATAAGAAATGGCTACCTTCTTGCCACTCTTATATAAAGGCCAGATATGTGCAGTATGCGACTGCTTGCGTGGGTTTCCCTCGGGGCACTCCGGTTTCCTCCCACATTCCAAAAACATGCATGATAGGTTAATTGGCCGGTCCAAATTATCCCCAAGTGTAAATGAGTGAGTGAAATGTCTGTCCCCTGTGTGCCCTGCAACTGGCTGGCAACCAGTTCAGGGTGTCCCCTGACCACTGCCCGAAGACAGCTGGGATGGGCTCCAGCACCGCCGCGACCCTACTAAGATAAGCAGTGCAGACAAATGATGGATGGACGACTTATTGTTGTCCTATGGACATATTCTCCCACCTCAGCTATAGACCTCTGCAGTTCATCCAGAGTGATCATGGGCCTCTTGGCTGCATCTCTGATCAGTTTTCTCCTTGTATGAGCTGAAAGTTTAGGGGGTCGGCCCGATCTTGGTAGATTTGCAGTGGTCTGATACTCCTTCCATTTCAATATTATTGCTTGCACAGTGCTCCTTAGGATGTTTAAAGCTTGAAAAATCTTTTTGTATCCAAATCCAGCTTTAAACTTCTCCAGAACAGTATCTCGGACCTGCCTGGTGTGTTCCTCATTCTTCATGTTGCTCTGCGCTTTGTCTTCTGAGACCATCACAGTCCAGGTCCATTTATACAGAGACTTGATTACACACAGGTGGATTCCATTTATCATCGTTAGTCATTTAGATCAACATTCAGAGATCCTCACTGAACTTCTGGACAGAGTTTGCGGCACTGAAAGTTAAGGGGCTGAATAATTTTGCAACATCCACTTGGTCGTTTTTATTTGTTAAAAAGTTTAAAATATCCAATAAAGTATATTGCACTTTGTGATTGTGTCACACTTGTTGTTGATTCTTCACAAGAAATTAGTTTTATATCTTTATGTTTGAAGTCTGAAATGTGGCAAAAGGTCACAAAGTTCATGGGGGCCAAACGGTTTCGCAAACCCCTGTCTAACAGGGGGTTAAACATCCCAGACAACATAGCTCCTAGGATCATTGGGACACACAAACTCTCCCACCATGGTAAAGTAGCAGATCATGGAGGAGGTGTACAAACCCTGAATAAGAAAATTGTATGTAGCACATGAATTCACTGCGAGATGAGGAGAGAACAGTGCTCGTACTATGTCTAAAAATGTCTGCTGCAGAGAGAATGGAGCAAAGTAAGTTTAATAGATCAACGTCTCTTCTCCTGAAGCACTGGTACAGAGGACCTAGGTACTGGCTGTGTCTTTCCCTAATTTTACGTGTGATGTTTTTTAAAAAATGTTTTTATATGATTTATTCCCCTCCAATTGCAACCGCAAACATACAGTGCATCCGGAAAGTATTCACAGCGCTTCACTTTTTCCACATTTTGTTATGTTACAGCCTCATTCCAAATTGTATTAATTTAATCTCTTATCTCAAAATTCTATTCAAAATACTCCATTATGACAATGTGAAAAAGTTTTTTTTTTTTTAACTTTTTTTGAATTTATTGAAAATATAAAACTAAGAAATCACATTTACGTAAGTATTCACAGCCTTTGCTTAATACTTTGTTGATCCACCTTTGGCAGCAAATACAGCCTTAAGTCTTTTTGAATATGATCCCAGAAGTTTAGCACACCTATCTTTAGGCAGTTTTGCCCATTCTTCTTTGCAATAAGTCTCAAGCTCAATCAGGTTGGATGGGAGACGTTTGTGCACAGCCATTTTCAGATCTCTCCAGAGATGTTCGATCGGATTCAAGTCTGGACTCTGGCTGGGCCACTCCAGGACATTCACTGAGTGGTTCTGAAACCAATCTTTTGAGATCTTGGCTGTGTTCTTTGGGTCGTTGTCTTGCTGAAAAATGAACCTTCGCCCCAGCCTGAGGTCAAGAGCGTTCTGGAGCAGGTTTACATCCAGGATATCTCTATATATTGCTGCATTCATTTTTCCTTCTTTCCTGACTAGTCTGCCAGTTCCTGCTGCTGAAAAACATCCCCACAGCATGATGCTGCCACCACCATGCTTCACTGTAGGGATGGTATTGGCCTGGTGATGAGCGGTGCCTGGTTTCCTCCAAACATGGCGCCTGGCATTCACACCAAAAAGTTCAATCTTTGTCTCATCAGACCAGAGAATTTTGTTTCTCATGGTCTGAGAGTCATTCAGGTGCTTTTTGGGAAATTCCAGACGGACTTCCATGTTCCTTTTACTAAGGAGTGGCTTTCGTCTGGCCACTCTACCATACAGGCCTGATTGGTGGATTGCTGCAGAGATGGTTGTCCTTCTGGAAGGCTCTCCTCTCTCCACAGAGGAACGCTGGAGCTCTGACAGTGTGACCATCTGGTTCTTGGTCACCTCCCTGACTAAGGTCCTTCTTCCCCGATCGCTCAGTTTAGAAGGCCGGCCAGGTCTAGGAAGAGTCCTGGTGGTTCCAAATGTCTTGTGCTCATTGGGATCTTCAAAGCATCTGCTGCATTTTTCTGTATCCTTCCCCAGGTTTGTGCCTTAAGACAATCCTGTCTCGCAGGTCTACAGACAGTTCTTTTGACTTCATGCTTGGTGTTTGTGCTCTGACATGCAAACTCAACTGTGGGACCTTATATAGACAGGTGTGTGCCTTTCCAAATCATGTCCAATCAACTGAATTTACTGCAGGTGGACTCCAATTAAGCTGTAGAAAGATCTCAAGGATGATCAGTGGAAAAAAGATGCACCTGAGCTCAATTTTGAGCTTCATGGCAAAGGCTGTGAATACTAATGTAAATGTGATTTCTTAGTTTTCTATTTTTAATAAATTCAAAAACAAAATAATTGAGATGCCCTGCAGTAAGTAAAATCATTTTTACAGGTGTGGTGGGAGCTGGAGGGCCCCCAAGTGCCGCTTAGACCCGACTGCCTAGCCATCGTCAACAATTTCGCCTTCTTGCTCGGAGGGGAAGAGTTGGGGCCCGATGGGGAATTCCACGCATCCTCCAAGGTCTACCGCTACGACCCTCGACAGAACTCGTGGCTGCGCATGGCCGACATGTCGGGGCCCAGGTCAGGGAGCTTCAGCTCCTTTTTATAATATATATAAAATTCTATTCCAGTAATCATTTTTGTTAAATTATTTAATCAATCATTTACAGAAGTAGTCCGAAATTTTAAACTTTGTTACTCTCTGCTGCCATCTACTTGTTAAAGTCATGGCCTTAGTCAGCTCGTTCATCATGCGCATGCAAGTTCGTGCATTTCTTAGACGCGATCAAATAAACTTTTTTTTTTCATCTTTTTTGGGGGGTTTGGGTTGGTGTTTGGACTGTACTTAAAACAGACTTGATCGCACTGTTCTGTGTAATGCTAACAAAAACCATTGTCAAATGAACACAGCGTAGAGGCAAACGGCCAGATAAACACGGTGGTAATACAAATATCTCCACCTATCAATATTTATAAAAATGAACATTAGTATGATAGTTTATGTATTTTTGCCCATTATTCAAATCATCATGTATATTTATATATATATATATATATATATATATATATATATATAAACAAAATATTCAGCACTATCCCTTTGAAACCTTACCTCTGGTTCGCAGGTCTGAGTTTGCGGTGGGCGTGATCGGCAAGTTTATCTACGCGGTGGCAGGCCGCACGCGAGACGAGACCTTCTACTCCACGGAGCGCTACGACATCACAGAGGACCGATGGGAGTTTGTAGACCCCTACCCGGTCAACAAGTACGGACACGAGGGCACCGTCCTGGCCGGGAAGCTCTACATCACAGGTGGCATCACGTCCTCCTCCACCTCCAAGCAGGTGTGCGTCTTTGATCCCGACCGGGAAGTGGGTGGGGCAGCTGGAGGGCCCCCGGCCGGGTCGGGGGCCCGAGGTGTCCGCGGGGGGGCTCCCGTGCCGGGCGCCCACGCCGGCTGCTGGGAAAACAAGTCCAAGATGAACTATGCCCGTTGCTTTCACAAAATGATCTCACATAAGGGCAAGCTGTACGTTTTTGGTGGTGTTTGCGTTATCTTGCGCGCTTCCTTTGAGTCGCAAGGTTGCCCGTCCACTGAAGTATATGACCCTGATGCAGACGAGTGGACCATCCTGGCTTCCATGCCCATCGGGCGAAGTGGGCACGGCGTGGCGGTGCTGGAGCGGCAGATCATGGTACTAGGCGGCCTTTGCTATAATGGCCATTACAGCGACTCCATTCTGACTTTCGATCCCGAGGACAACAAGTGGAAGGAGGACGAATATCCCAGGATGCCGTGCAAACTGGACGGGCTGCAGGTCTGCACCCTGCACTTCCCCGAGTACATGCTGGAGCACGTCAGGCGCTGCAGCTGAGGGCGGCTACACACTCGAGTACTTTCAGCATTTAGTCCCACCGGTGCAATGAATTTCCCGTGGACTCAAACTGGTCATTTTAAGAGCGTTTTTATTTTATTTCTTATTCTCTCTGTCTTCCACAATTTTTGACATTTCTGCCAAGGCTCAACCGATACGGGTTTTTCAGGGCCAATACAGATTATTATTATTATTATGTTATGTTAAGTTATGGCCGATAACCAATATTTGGAGGTGATATTCATCTACTCTGAAACCCTTTAAAAATTGGTGCAAGAATTGTTTTAATATTGCGGAAATAAACAATGTGTTACAAATTCAAATACAACTTTTATAGCTCTCAGTAACATTTACAGTAAATTAATTAAAATTTCAACACAACTCGCATAACTAAACTTTCACGTAAAACAAAAGCTAACAGTGCAAAAAAATCAAATTCGGCTTAGCAGCAACTTGTACAATGCAGTGTTCATTTTACCTCTGAAAAGTGATGGGTCCCGGGGAGTCGCATGCTCAAAAATCTATGGGTCCCAACAGGGATCTATGGGTCCCCAAAATTTAGTGTTATCGAGGTTGAAATCGTAAATCGGCGACAAATATATAAGTCTATATATTCATTCAGTTTTAATCATCAAATTATTAATTCATTTTCTGCATCAAATTATTGTTGGTAATATACCGATTAAAGGGATAACCACAAACATGTCTTTTTTTTTTTAATTTTCTCCTTTTATACTTCCTTTTTTTCTTAACTTCTTTATACAACATAATTCGTAATATCAATCATCAAAGCAAGTGAGCCGTTTGAGAGTCAGCTCTTTTTAATGAGTTGAGCCAAAAAAGCCGGTTCTCTATAAAAAGGACGGACTTCCTTTCACTACACGAGATCTCGTTGGGCGAGATCGGTGTGCAGACGAAAACTCGAACTGCGAGACCAAAACAAGAATGGTGGATCTGCCTGACGAAAAGTTTGGAGTGCAGTAAATCTTTGTTAAAAAAAAGTAATCGGGTAATAATGACAATTTTGTGGCAAAAAGGTTGCGTCCCAGGGACGCACGTTGATTTGAGACGATGCGTCCCCAGCAAAAATCAGCCGTCTAGGGCGCAGGGACGCGGGCAAACGAGAACACTGATAATGGTACATAAAAACTAAAATAGCTCTCTGATTTTTTTTTACAATGAATAAATAAAAACGTCAATACCATCAACATGGCTTAAACTAAATGTAAGGCATGGCAAAAAACCCTCATTAAACCATATTGCAAAAGCAATGGAAATTGCAACAGAGTTTGCAAACAGAAAAGTGTGGGCATTCCTGTTTTAGAGCCAGATTGTCAAACTTATGTTGTGGTAACAGCTAATCACTCATCTTTCCACTTGCTTATGCTCTCAATAACAAACACACTATCGCTTGACCAACTAATGTTATGATAATAGATAACATATACAGTTGTGGTCAAACACTTACATATACTTGTGAAGAACATAATGTCATGGCTCTCTTGAGTTCCCAGTTATTTCTACAACTCTGATTTTTCTATGAGGGTGATTGGACCAGGTAGTTCTTTGTCACAAAAACATTTATGAGGTGTGGTTCTTTTATGACTTTATCATTTGTTAACAGAAAAAGTAATCAAATCTACTGGGTCAAAAATATGCATACAGCAACACTAATTAGGAATTTTGGTGACTTAGAAAGTCAGTGAAATGAGCTTTATAGCATGGCCTCTTAACTTCTTACAGTGAGTGATTATGAGTGACTACAGCTGGTGACTTCTCTGAGGACATTTAAATAGGCTCATTGGATGCAAACGCCCACAAACGCTATAATGCAAAAGTCAAAGGAGCTCAGCATGGATCTAAAAAAAGCAAATCATTGACTTGAACAAGTCAGGAAAGTCACTTAGAGCCATTCCAAAGTAGTTGCAGGTCCCTAAGAGCAACAGTGTAAACAGTTGTTTATAAGTATAAAGTGCATGGCACTGTTTTGTCACTGCCACGGTCAGGAAGAAAACGCAAGTTATCACCTGCTGCTGAGAGAAAATTTTTCATGTCAATAGACTGAGAGGCTGCTGTGCAAGGAAGAAAGAAGCCTTTGCTCCAAAAGCGGCACCTTAAGTTTGCTGCTGGTCACATAGACAAAGATAAGATTTTCTGGAGGAAATTTCTGTCGTCAGATGAAACAAAAATCAAGCTATTTGGCTACAATGCCCAGCAATATGTTTGGAGGAGAAAAGGTGAGGCCTTTTACCCCAAGTACACCATGGCTACTGTCAAGCACAGTGGTGGTATTATGCTGTGGGGCTGTTTTGCTGTCAATGGAGCTGGTGCTTTACGGAGAGTAAATGGGATAATGAAGGAGGATTACCTTCAAATTCTTCAAGATAACCTTAAGTCATCAGCCCGAAGATTGGGTCGTGGGCACAGTTTGGTGTTCCAACAGGACAATGACCCCAAACACATCAAAAGTGGTAATGGAATGGCTAAACCAGGCTAGAATTAAGGTTTAGAATGGCCTGCCCAAAGTCCTGACTTAAACCACATTGAGAACTTGTACATAATGCTAAAGAAACAAGTCCATGTCAGAAAGCCATCAAATTTTACTGAAATGCACCGATTCTGTCATAAGGAGTGGTCAAAGATTCAACCAGAAGCTTGTCGATGGCTACCAAAAGCGCCTAATTGAAGTAAAAATTGCCTTGGGACATGTTACCAAATATTAGCGCTGCATTTTTTTATATTTTTGACCCAGCAGATTTGAGCACTTTTTCTGTTAAACAATAATACATTCATAAAAGAACCAAACCTCATAAATGTTTTTTTTGTGACAAGCAACTATCTGTTCCAATCACTCCATTAGAGAAAAATCCGAGTTGTAAAATAACTGGAAACTCGAGAAATTCTTCAAAAGTGTATGTAAACTTTTGACCACAACTGAAAGTCTTCACCTAAATGTTCTTCCCCAAAAGAAGTAGAATACACTTTTTACGCTATTTCTTAATCACACACATGCTTTTCCACCACGGGCTTTTTAAAATATCAATATTTATCAGCGGTCTTGATTCTCAGGCATGTCTGGACTCGCATTTTAGCAAGGCTGCCGCTGTCTACTCTGCTTTAACACTAGTCTTCTGCTTATTTCAACGATCGTAAAAGTCGTGAGATGTAGAGCACCGGAATCATACATTTTCGGGGGAGTTTTCTGTGTTTACCTTCTACTCGTCTGTACTCTCGCTCCTGTATGCAGTCTTTGACTGCAGAGTCTGAAAGGCTTTCCTGGCTCTCCCCACTGTCACTTGTATATATATGTATATATATGTATGTGTATATATATATATATATATATATATATATATATATATATATATGTATATATATATATATGTATGTATATCTATCCATCCATCCATTGTCTTCCGCTTATCCGAGGTCGGGTCACGGGGGCAGCAGCCTTAAAAGGGAAGCCCAGACGTCCCTATCCCCAGCCACCTCCTCCAGCTCATCCGACGGGACCCCGAGGCGTTCCCAAGCCAACCGAGAGACAGTCTCTCCAACGTGTCCTGGGTCGCCCCCGGGGCGTCCTATATATATATATATATATATATATATATATATATATATAATGAGAGAGACTCAGAGAGAGACTCAGCCATAGCCGAGCCTAAAAAAATCAACCCCTTCGAAAATATATAAGAATACAGATAGCGATATCCTTCAAATTCCCAAATATCGCCCCGCCTGATAGTCTGTTGACCTAATTTCTGCCCAAGACACGTGAATAAATGTGTTGATCTTATATCTGTGTACAAATACTCTCCTTAACCTCGCGAGAGAATTGGCATGCCAATTTTTGCTACTTGTATATAATATTCACAAGATGAACTAGTAATTGTTACTATTTTCATTCGATATACATCTGTTACCAAGGTAAAAACAGCATAGAAAACCTAAATGTTCTGTCTCAAAATGTTGTCAATAAAGGGACCAAAAAGTTGATCTAAAGAAATCACGTTGCATGAATTTTTAAAAATGTTTTATTTGTTTGATATAGCTGCAAATAAGTATTTGAACACCTGATAAAATGAATGTTAATATTTGCTACAGTGGCCTTTGTATGCTATTACAGAGGTCAAACGTTTCTCTCGTCTTTGACCAGGTTTGTACACATTGCAGGAGGGATCTTGGCCCACTCCTGCACACAGACCTTTCTTTAGATTAGTCAGGTTTCTGGGCTGTCGCCGAGAAACACTTAGTTTGAGCTCCCTCCAAATATTTTCTAAAGGTTCATGTCCGGAGACTGGCTGGGCCATGCTAGAACCTTGATATGCTTCTTGCGGAGCCGCTCTTTGGTTTTCCTGGCTGTGTGCTTCGGGTCGTTGTTGTGTTGGAAGACCCAGCGCTGACCCATCTTCAATGCTCTGAATCAGAGCAGGAGGTCTTTCCCCAAAATCTCCCAATACACAGCCCCAGTCATCCTCTCTTTATCGCAGTGCACACGTCCTGTCCCACGTCCAGACAAGCACCCCCAAAGCATGATGCTACCGCGCTCGTGTTTCACTGTTGGGATGGTGTTCTTCGGATTGTACTCTTCATTTTTCTTCCCCCAAACACGCTTAGTGGAATTATGACCAAAAAGTTCTATTTTGGCCTAATATGACCACAAAACTTTCTCCTATGACTCCTCTGTATCATCCAAATGGTCATACGCTAATTTAAGATGGGCCTTGACATGTGCTGGTTTAAGCAGGGGAACCTTTCTTGCCATGCATGATTTCAAATCATGACGTCTTAGTGTATTACCTACAACAACCTTGGAAACGGTGGTCCTAGCTCTTTTCAGGTCATTGAACAACTGTCATGTAATTCTGGGCTGATTCCTCACCTTTCTTAAAAACATTGAGACCCCACGAGGTGATATCTTGCCTGGGTCTCCACTCCGATTGAAATTGACCATCATGTTTAGCTTCTTCCATTTTCTAATGATTGCTCTAACAGTGACCTTTTTTCACCAAGCTTCTTGGCAATTGCTCCCTAGCCCTTTCTAGCCTTGTGGAGGTGTACCATATTGTCTCTGGTGCCTTTGGAGACAGCTCTTTGGTCTTCGTCATGTTACAAGTTAGTCTTACTGATTGAATGGGGTAGACCGGTGTCTTTATGCAGCTAACGACCTCAAACCGCTGCATCTGATTCAGGATGATACAAGGAGTTCAGATTGACTTTAAATTGGTGGACCAACAGGTCTTTCAAGGTCAGAATTCTAGATGATACACATGTGTTAAAATACTTATTTGCAGCTGTATCACACAGATAAATTGTCTAAAAATCATGCATTGTGATTTCTGGACTTTTCTTTTCTCTCACAGTAGACATGCACCTACGATGAAAAACTGAACTAAACTGATCTTTGACAATTCCAGCCGTTCATGTCACCCTTTATGAAATGAAACGGTAAGGTCTAGGGCCATTTATGGCATCCATGCTAAAATAGATCTTTGATGTCTACGGCTGTGTATGCCACCCTTGCTTAAACAGATCTTTGACGTCTACAGACGTTTGTAGCACCATACTTAAAATAGATTTTTGACGTAATCACTCATATATGGTACTCTAGCTAAAACTGATTTTTGACATATACAGACCTCTATGGCACACAGGCTAAAATGGATCTTTGATATCTACAGCTGTCTATGGCACCTTAGCTCCAATAAAGCTTTGACATTAATGATTGCCTGTGGCGCACTTGCTAAAATATATTTCTAACATTCTACAGCCATCCATAGCAGCCTTGCCTATATGGATTTTGAAAATCGACAGCCATTAATGGCATCTTCGTTGAAATGGATCTTTGACATTTAGAGCTTGTAATGGCAGCGAGTGAGAGGCACAGCCATTTTCATGTCTCAATTTTTTTTGCGCATTTTCTCACATTGGCCGTTGCGTGAAACAGACTTATTTCCCTTGGCTCCATTTTTTTTTTTGTCATTGTAACATAAGAAATGACCAACTAAATTACATTCTTTCTCGTTGTATGCAAAAAATGTCTCATAATTGTGGAAGGATTTTTATTTTTTTTCATCATCCTGGGGACAACTTGTGTACTAGCACATGGACAATTGAGCGACTGTGTCTGGAAGGTTTTGAAATGTAATATATTGGCTCAACTTGGACTTTCAATCGAACGAGTGCGCTGGTTCGGTGTTATGTGTTTTTTTTTTGTGTTTTGCGCAAAGGGCTCAGCACATACTGATGCAGTGTTTAAAATGTTATTTATTTTGCAAAATATGCAGTAATGTATTGTAATCTTTATTTTTGTTCTTTTTATGTCTTTTTGTGCAAAACTGAAAAACAAAATTCATTGCCAAGATGCCTGTCAGTTTCCACTTTTAAGCTTTTCTCAACTGGGCTATAACCATGGCAACTCTGAAAAACTGCATGCGTAGGGGATTAAAGGGATGGTATGTATTATTTGACTACTAGATGTGGTGTGCAACCAAACATGAGTGCTAAAAGCACAAGAAGTTTACAAACTACAAAGACTCAAAGGTGACCAAACTACAATCTTTTTGTTTCATTCAGTAAAAAAATCATTGATTTGAATACTAGGAAAAAATACATGAATTACCGTTATAATGTTATTCAAAAAAGCAAACCATAGGTGGAGAAATATGAATTTATTTTACATAGTGCAATCCTTACGTGGAAGTCGCCATCGTGTTTGTCTGGCATCTTGCTGTGAAGCTTTGCTCCTGACAATGGTTTTCGTTCCATTTAGTGGTCAAATATTGCTCCACACTGGGGTATTAAAGAAGTTCTGAATTTCTTCCAACATTCCTCACAGTTGCACCTCGTACTGTTTCAGGACGCTCCAGATTATTTCACTCAAGTCACTACTGTTATTTTAACTATGCACTTTTATTTATTTATTTTTTGGGGACACAAGCTTATTTGTTGCTGTTTTATTTTTTCAGTGGCCACAGAAAGTGTAAACAAGTTGAGGAATTTTTGCTGTCTAGAAAAAGAAAGTTGCTGAGTCCTTTTGTTCTCTCAATAGACAACCAGGAAAAAATAAAAACATTCACGTACAGTATTTGTACTGTATATACATTTATTCAGAGCAGTGATGCAATAGTTTACTTTAAATCTTGATCAATATCAAATTAATCAAGTAATCGAGGCACAAAAAACAATTAAAATTGATGGTTGCTGAAATGCACATAAATAAACGCTCACTTATCTACCGTATTTTCCGCACTATAGGGCGCACCGCGTTATAGGGTGCACCCCCAAAAAATAGTTTTTGGTCCTATATCTTCCATAGATAAGGCGCACCGGATTATAAGGCGGGGGATTTTTTAAGGGTTATTGATCTATCTTCTTTATTCATTATCCATTATCTGTTATTGGTCAGTTCATAATACGCTACTAAGCCTAGGAGCCGGGACTCTTACTCTCAGCCAAAAGGACAAGCTAAGGTCCTAGCCCTAAAGCCTTGCTGCGATCATTGCGAATGCACCGTTCCCGGAGGTACTGCAATACCGGGCCGATGCGTGGAGTGGACAGAGCAAGCTCTTAAGGCGCTACAATGGGAACGTCGACAAAACAGATGATTCAGTCAAACTGATTACCCCCTTAACATTCCCAAAGCTTGCAAAGAAGCAAATACGTGTCGTAGACACGTGCGGATGCGGTGTCTGTACGATGTCACTTAAATGCGTCATTTCAAATATCATACGGAAGTTTAAAGTCTTGGAATTCAAGAAATGCCAACCATTCCTTAGTTTCTATTTTCTTTTTCGCTCGCAACTTTACTGTGCATATGACAATAAACACTTGGAATTGAGTTTAATTCACTCAACTCATCACAGCAACATCAAGATCGTTCTAAAACAAGATACCGGGAAAATATAAAGCCTCATAACTCACCTAAGTTCTCACGTTCAATAATGCTACGCAATCATGGTCTTCTTACAACCGTGAGTGTAGTAAATCCAGGAGAGTAAAATGTTTACAAATACAGACTAATGAAACATGTTTCTCTATGGCGTAGTTTAGCAAGCTTGCTATTCAGTCATCTTTTTCGCCCAATTGCAGGGTTTGTTTTGGCCCTCCAGCCTATCCGAGGCTTCGAATAACTTCAGCCAATAGCGATCGATTTAACGGATGATTGACACATCTTTTTCGGCCAATTGCAGGGTTTGTTTTGGCCCTCTAGCCAATCCGAGGCTCCGAATAACTTTAGCCAATAGCGATTGATTCAAATGATGATTGACACATTGATTAGCCAATGAAACGCCGGTATATAAATCCCAGCATCCACCGCGGACTACCCCACGTTCGGGGGGAAATCGAGTTGGCGGCTGTTGCGTAAGTTGCGAGACCTTGCAAATTCAATATTGAGCCATAAATAAGGCGCACTGTATTATAAGGCGCATGGTCAGCTTTTTCAAAAAATTACCGTATTTTCCGCACTATAAGGCGCACCTAAAAGCCTTTATTTTTTTCAAAAGCTGACCATGCGCCTTATAATACAGTGCGCCTTATTTATGGATGAATATTAAATCGCCAAGTTTTCCAACTAACTTGCAGCCGCCGACTAGATTTTCCCCCGAACGCCAAGTAGTACATGGTGTATGCTGGGATTTATTTGCTGGCGTTTCATTTGCTAACCAATGTGTCAATCATCATTTGAATCGATCACTATTGGCTAAAGTTATTCGGAGGTCAAGAGGTGGATCCTTTTTATCATTTACAGGCTGGCATTGGCTTAAACGGCAAAACAAAGCCTGCAATTGGCCGAAAAAGATGTGTCAATCATCAGTTGACTCGATCACTATTGGCTAAAGTTATTCATAGGTCAAGGGGCGGATCCTTTTTAATCATTTACAGGCTGGCATTGGCTTGAACGGCAAAACAAAGCCTGCAATTGGCCGAAAAAGATGTGTCAATCATCAGTTGAATCGATCACTATTGAATCGTTTCTCCGGCGCCGTCACGAATGGCAGCCACTCCAGCAGCTCCCGTGTTATTTTCGATTGTTCTCAGTTATTTTCGATTGTTCTCAGCTTAGGGATGCTGCTGGAAAAGTGAATTTCCCTTCGGGGATGAATAAAGTATCTATCTATCTATCTATCTATTGGCTAAAGTTATTCATAGGTAAAGGGGCGGATCCTTTTTAATCATTTACAGGCTGGAATTGGCTTGAACGGTGAAACAAAGCCTGCAATTGGCCAAAAAAGATGTGTCAATCATCAGTTGAATCGATCACTATTGGCTAAAGTTATTCGGAGGTCAAGGGGCGGATCCTTTTTATCATTTACAGGCTGGCATTGGATTAAACGACAAAACAAAGCAATTGGCCGAAAAAGATGAATGTGTATAGCACGTGGCTGACGGCATAGAGAAAGCCTTTTTTTCTATTCTGTATTTGTAAATATTTTATTCTCCTGGATTTACTACCCTCACGGATATAAGAGGACACTGGCTGCACATTATTATGAACTCAATGACTTCGGTGAGCTACTCCGGGTTTTATATTGTCCCTGTATCTTGTTTCAGACTGAACTCGATGTTTCTGTGATAAGCGGTGCAGATAATGGATGGAATGGAGTGTCTATTTTTAAATTAAACTCAATTCAAAGTGTTTATTGTCATATGCACAGTAAAGTTGCGAGCGAAAAAGAAAATAGAAACAAAGGAATGGTTGGCATTTCTTGAATCCCAAGACTTTAACCTTCCGAATGATGGAACGATGCATTTGAGTGACATCGTACGGACACTGCATCTGCACGTGTTCTCGACACGTATTTGCGTCTTTGCAAACTTGCGGAATGTTAAGGGGGTAATAAGTTTGACTGAACCATCTGACGGTTTTGTCGACGTTCCCATTGTAGCGCCTTATAATCCGGTGTGTCTTATGTATGTCAAAAATAGGACCAAAAACTATTTTTTCGGGGTGCGCCCTATAACCCGGTGCGCCTTATAGTGCGGAAAATATGGTAAGACTTTTAGGTGCGTCTTATAGTGCGGAAAATACGGTATATTAATTTGATAGCGCGTGATTTATGCCTCGTAAAGCACTGAAACAGGAGAATATGAACTTGTAATGTGGGTAAATCCTCTTTGGAAATTGGCATTTATTTCCATGAATAAATGTTCATATTGGATAAATTCTGGTTGTTATTTGTTTTTGATCTACTGCATAAAACACACATTTCCAAAATAAAACGCCTTGGTCTAAAATGGGACTGCGCATGCATGTAATATACGATTTTGCAGGAGAAAGTGAATGCGTCTCGATGAGGTAGATCCCTTTAAAATATTTATAAATTATTTTGAGAAATGAATGATTGGATTGACTAAGCTCTACATTATATTTTTTACTTAATTTATGCACATTTCCGAAATAAAATGTTCGGTTTCAGTTTTAAATGGGTTTGCGAATGTTTGTTACATAGGATTTTGCTGGAGAAAGCGAATGCGTCTCAAGTAGACACGGTAAATCCTTTTCAAAATTATTAATTGTTTTGATGGATATAAAATTATATTGGAGATAATTTGGGTCCTGCCTCTATTCTGCAGCTATTTACAGTTTAACGCTTATTTCCAGGTTAAAAATATTTTGGTTTTAAAAATAGGATTGCGCATGCGCGTTACACACGACTCGCCGTAGAAAGCGAAGATACCGGACGGGAAATGTCAAATTTCAAACTGGTAATAATACTTTTTTAAGGTTTTGCACGAAGACAAAGCTCAATTGAGAGTAGGTACAAGTTTGAATCTTTTTTGTGTAACTGCTTTCAGGTACATCCCGTAATTTCCAGCCATTGCTGCCTTTCAGTGTTAGCATTAGCTAGTTGTTAACGCTTGACTGGGTTAAACATTATGCTAACTGTTAGTACTCAGTTCTAAAAATAGCAAAAATTGAAAACATATTTACGTGGTAACTGTTACTTTCCATTGACACGTTCATTTTTGTTGCAAATTTCGACATACGTTTAACCCTGTGCACTCGTATTTGTCAATTCCTTGGGCATCCGGCAGGTGTCGCTGTGGGCTACAGCTCCGGGGCTGCTGACGACTGCTACCGCCTGTGAGGCCGCCAAGAGAAGCCCACAACCGGCTATAAGCATCGATGAGGTGATCTCCCTTTTTTTTTGAAGAAGTTCATTTCATTAAGTAATTGAACACGAATGTAGATGATGGGGGAAGAAAATACTGCGCAAGTGTTTGCATGCAACAAATGTTATTTAATGTGTAAACAAGCCACCATATTCCGTAGGATTCCCCTGTTTGGGTTATCATTTAAATTATTATAGTGATTTAAAGGCTAAATACACAGTTAAGTTTTTACCTCTTATTACTTAGTTCAGTTTAATCCATTTGGCCGTCATAAAGCAGACAGAGGAACCTTACAGAGTCATCAAAACAACCAGGAACATCATGGGCTGCTTTCTCTTCAGTTATGAGAATATTGTTGGCTCTAAGGATTCCTCTCACCTCGGCCACCACCTCTTTGATCTGCATGTGCTACAGGTCTTCAAGCTCATTCAGTGCCAGGCTTTTCTCTCTAATGGGAAGAGACGGTTTTATACAATTTTTTGCCATTTTGATATATTTTTGATGACCTACAGATTTTTTTTGTCATGTAGCTATATAGGTGAATGGGTACATCAAAAGAAAGCTTTAACTATTAAACATTGCTAAGTTTCCTGAAAATAATCGTTTCTAAGAAAAGTTCAGGAAAAAAACGTTTGTCTGTGAAAGGATGCATTTCAAGCTGAATTTTCTATTTTGTGATCTTTTATTATATACATTTGTCATACCTCCAATATCGAAACAATGCTTTCCATAAACACAAAGGCGCTTTGCTTGCAAAATACAATTTTATTGCAAGAACACTAAACTTATGCATGAACGATTTCAGGTGACCTGATCTCATTATTTAGGTCGTTATGGCAATTGGGATGAGCACAAAACGTCATCCCTCTCCGTCCCGTCGGTTACGAAGGCACTTTGGCATGTTCTTTAGAATGAATAAGCTTTGAAACGTTAACTGTCTGTACTTATGTCATTGCTTTTATCAGCACATTGCGTGTACTCTGCAAATGGGCTGGCCCTTACATGCTGTCATACTGTGTAATAGGGTGGAGGTTGGTTGGTTCAGTCCCTTAACCACTAAGGTTGTAGGGGAACCATTTTCCTGTCGTGTGTCTTGGGCAAATACAGCCTGGTGGCGCCTATCCCTCTCCAGGCCAACATATGATTCCACCCGGCCTCGAACCGAGGATCTTTAGAGTGATAGGCAAATGTGCTAAGCACTGCATACAGAAACGAAACTAAGCACTAAGTGTTGACAAAGATCTGATAAAAGCCTGCCAAATAGTGGTGATTTATCAGATATCATCCACATAGGCTTGATACTTACTAATCACCAGCGCATAGTAAAGTTAAAAAACACGTATTTTCACATTTTGGCAGTCAGGGACAACGCTTTTGAAAACTTATTTATACAGTAGGCTCAGGGACCATTTCTTCCCAACGCTATATTATCCAAATCACGGTTCACAGATCCATTAACCAAGAGGATTGTATAGGGCACCTCTTCATGTGGTGTGACTTAGGCAAGTACAGCATGGTGGTGCCCATTGCTCCAAGCTGTATTATTCTAATACCATATTTATATGTGCAGAACATGCATTTTCTTAACCCTAAAAAGAACCCAAAATTTGGGTGCACGTTACACACATGGTATTTCGGTAGCATATTACCATATTTGTCCAATGATTGATCAGCCGACCTTATCGCTAAATGCAACCACATCACTCAACCCACAAGACATATACAGTCTATTTTTTATGTAACATAATTTAACCCAAAGGCTGTAGTTTTAGCTGGACGAAGCAACATTGAGTACTCATTGTTTTGCCCTACCAACATTATGTGATCACTTCAAAAAATGTTTTGTTCACCGAGCAGCTCAGAGTGTTCACGTTCTCTGGTGAAGTGATGACTCATGAGTCCAATGAATCAGTTGTGCCTTTCCCCTATTTAAAGTGAAGTTTGTTTTGTTTAAATTTGGTCTCCACCTATAGGTAAATCTTTAAATCCGAACCCTAATCCACCGCTACTCTCTTGTTGCTTTTTTTAAATCCATGCAGGAGAATAAACTCTCGTTTATACCCTAAAATTGCAAAGTTCAATCCGTTCTCTACATACCCACAACCAGCGTGTTAATAGCGCTGTGTGGCACACAATTGATCAGCAGAACGTTAGTTGAACCTTGCTCAGTAGACTCAATATTGTTCCTTCCTTGTGTGAATTTCCCTACAGGGATGAATAAAGTATCTAGCTATCTAAACAATATCCTGTTTTTGAAATTGACATTGTAATTATTGTCTGAGGCTTTAATTATTTCCTTTATTTCACTGGACTGAAAACCAGGAAACAAGGCCGCAATTTGCAATCCATTGATCGGCAAGGCCACGCAGCAGAGTCAAAGCTTTTGCTCTATTTATATTTTGCACAATTTGTAAACTTTTTTTGTTCATGTTTGAAAATTATTGTATTACACTGACCTATTGTTTTTTAATTCAAACACTTAAGTGTCTTTTTCTTTTTCGTGTTTCTTTCTTGTTTGACTCATGTAATTATTAGTAGGCTTATTTTTATGCATGTATAACTTTGTTTAGTTGATTATTTATTTTTAATAGTGGTCTTAACATTTAAATGTTGTTTTTATTTAGATTATTAACATTGTGTTCTATCTAGCTTTTTTTTTAATGTTAAATTACTCTTTACAGCATGCTTGTTCCGAGCAAGTGTGATTTTTTTTTTTTTTTTTATCCTAGAAACGTGTTCCTGAAAGAGTTCCTATTTATTTGGTTTCAACGCTTCTTAAAGCAGGTTGTTTTCGTGTGTGTTTCGGTGCAAATAATTAAAATGAAAAATGTTATCATTTGTTTATTATCTAGTTTGTGCTTTTGCTCTTCGATCATTTCTTTAGATTTCCCATTTTAGTTAGTCAGGTAGGGTCAGGTTTCGATACTTGCAGGCGGGGTCGGGGTCAGGCGGGATATTTTAGGCCCGATCTCACCTCCATCCTTACCATGACCAACCCCAAACCTACATCATTGTCCATATCACGCTGCATGGATATTATATAATAAATAAGGTAATTCTTGATTGCTTGTTCGTAGAGGCAAGATGCCTGTTCATTTATTTCCTTGCCTCGCCCACACTAACACGTGAGTTAAGATTTACTGTTTTGCGCTATACCAATATCTAGAGTTCTAAACTTTAAATTCAGTCTGATTCATATTTTTAATTATATATTGGAACCCGTTAAATGGAAACTGGGGCTGCATAGAGGCAATGTTTTGCATAAGAGGCGGCAGTAGCTCAGGAGGTAGAGCGATCGTTTTAGGATTAAGGGATCCCAGTTCGAATCCCAGCTTGTCCGTGTTGCATGTCGAAGTGTCCTTGGGTAAGACATTGAACCCCCAATTACCCCCAATAAGCAGGTTAGCGCCTTACATGACTGCACAGATCACGGCCGCTATTGGGAAATGTGAAGCACAATGTAAAGCGCTTTGGGAAGTCATTGACTTGAAAAGCGCTATATAAATGCAGATCATTTCATTTCATTTCATAAGAAGCCTCTTATAAAGCTCTTGCTGAAATACATGGAAATCGAGCACTGGGCCGAAAATTTACTGTACCAGGGAAAATTGTTACGGAATGGAGAAAACAGAAAGTTGTCCTGAAAGACATAAATAAAAGCAAAAAAGCATCAAAATTGAAACAACTCTTTGGTGTAATTCATGAGCTTGAAGGACATTTTAAAAAATTGTTAATTTATTGATGGTATTGTGTTCATAGTTTACATTGTCAAACAGCGATTGTTTTTAATCATGGCATCATGTTTTCAATGATGTTTGTCACCTACAATGCTTAATTTGAGCTGAAAAAAAGTAAAAAAATGTTCTACTGATTTTGAATAAAAAATCAAAAGTGCACTTTATACACAAGCGTCCGTCATACTCAAAATGTATACGTAACCTAACATTCCTTTTTCATCTCCTTTCTCTCTTCAAACTTGGGGTGCGGCATTCGAAAACTTAAGGATGCAATCGTGACTTTCGGCCAGTAGAGGCTGGCAGAGTAGCAAATGATTTGCGTGCATTTCTTAGACACGCTTGAATAAACTCTTCCTCTTTTGTCTTTATGGGGGTTTGTCCTGCCCCCAACCGGCCTGATAAAAGTAAGATGAAACCAGATAGGCACAGAAGAAAATAAAGCATAAGGGGTCTTTGAACAGTTAGGAATTGTTGACACATAATTTATTGAGAAAACATATAACTCTGAATTTTCTAAGAACTCCTCAAACGAGGCACCCTACCTTTAAGTGTTTTATGACATGTTCATCCTGGAGTGCCACATTTAACCCCATTGTAAACAATGTACACTATGGTATTATCAATGACAATAAAGACAATTCTTTTAAAAACGTAAGAAAATTGATGAGCCTAAAGGATCATCATACCTGTCAACCTCCATAGCTCCATGCCCGTACAAACTGTTATATTTTCCCGTACAAAATACAAAATAATCTTACACTATATATATTTTTTCTGAATAATGCATGATGGGAATTCCCAGGCGGCAGACGCATGCGCACAGTAGCATCAAACCGCTCGCTTCGTTTGCAACAAAAAAACTATACCGAGATAGAGGTTTCCGCGGCGAACTCCTTTGACTCGATTGATTTTCCGTTTCATGATAGTCGGTGTATACCGGATGGTACCCATCATTGACAAATTTGCGTTTTTCCATACAGATTTCCTTGTACGTCGTATTCGTCTTAAAATGCATAAAAACCCTACTTTGTACAGCAAAACCGTACAGG
This sequence comes from Urocampus carinirostris, assembly GCF_059441175.1. Lineage (NCBI taxonomy): Eukaryota > Metazoa > Chordata > Actinopteri > Syngnathiformes > Syngnathidae > Urocampus > Urocampus carinirostris. Next base: position 3,152,581 of record NC_142366.1, read on the forward strand.
TTGACAGGTATTGATCATATGCTCCGTCGTTGTTTTCACAGCTGCCGTCGTTGTACACCAGACCTGCCGAGTTGGAGCGCCGTGTTGATCCGATGGAAGCAGTGGGTCAGTTGGAGCCGAGCGTGACGTCTCTGAGGAAATGGGCAGAACCCTTCACAGATCGATGCCAAGTGTGTGTTTTTTCTGCTTGGGGGCTATCTTAAGGGTTTATTGAAAATCTTTGATATTAATAAAATGGCTCTCTCTCTTTTCTCAAGTGACATTCAAGAATCTGGAATAAACATGATTAAAGGTTTTCACAGAAGTAAGCATTGAACCAATAGACATGTGTTTTGTGTTTGTAGAAAGAAAGAAGGACAATAGAAGACAAAGTTGAGGTAAGTACCGTAAAATTCGGACTATAGAGCGCACCTGATTATAAGCCGAACCCAGTTCATTTTTAAAAGAAAAACCATGTTGTACTTACATAAGCCGTACCTGACTCCAAGCCGCATATACCCACAATGAAACATGAGAAATTTACAAAGAAAGCTGGTAAGCAGAAAGAGTTTTAATAATAGACTGTACCTTAACCCCTTAACATTCCAACGGCCCACAGGTGGGCTGCTATACTTTTGATAAAAAAATGCGTGTCTGTACGACGTCACCCGTCACTGAAATATGTCAAGCCACATATCATTGGAAATCTTTAACTCCTGGTATTCAAGATATGAGGACCATTCAAAAATATACTCATCAGGGAAACACCACAATCAGTCTGAAACAAAATACCCGGAAACTATAAATCCTGGCCGTCTTTAACTTCTTTGAATGTTTGCGAAAATGGCTTTGTTACGGCAAGTAAAATTCATAGAATACAACCGTGTAAAATAATGGCGACAGATGAAAAGGAATTCGCCTAAAACATTTCTGCTTTGTTGGACGTTGCTTTTTGTAATGCGTTCATTTCCCCACATTATTTCCGTTTACATATAAAGAGAGACAGAACTGGAGTAGTCGTCGAACTGAGCAAGCATGTTGATAAGAGAGTACTCTGTTGGTTTGGACACATGGAGAGGAGCAGAAGTCAATGGAAGGAGTTCAAGAGGAAGGCCGCGATTGACGTGGATGGATGGTGTTATGAGTGCACTGCAGGAAAGAGGTCTAAATCTAGTGAAAGCTAGAGCTATTGTTGGTGATAGGAATGAGTGGAGAGGTGTTGAAAAAGGGTAGTGGGATGTTTGGGTGCGTTCTAAGGGATGGGCAGGGCACCTGTATGATGCGGCAGGGGTAAACCAGTGAAAGCTGTCGGGCCCTGCTGTTGAACAAAAGAGTGTTGTGTCACCCTGACCTGAGTTACATGGCCGCTTTCTGGTGTCCCGTTTCATCTGGAGGGACGAAAGCATGACCAACTTGGGTGCCGAGGTGCCTAACTTGTTTGGGTGTTTGGGCAATTGGGTTGGCCATGGTCCAAAAAATTTGGTGTGTTTTTTTGGTTATTTATTTCCCTTTTATTTTCTTTGTTATTGTATGTGTGTGTCTTGCTGTCGGTCACCCCTCTTGAGGGATATGACCAAGGTAGATAGATAGACATATACTGTAAAGAGAGTCGGAAAATTATTACCGTGGCAGTTAGCCCTCCAATTTTGATTGACGCCTTTTCTATTAGGGCGTCTGTTCATGCTAATTTTATTCATTTACAACACACGAAGTTATATTGAACTTGCTTCTTCAACACATATATTCCACCTGTCTCACTCTTACCTTTACTGCTCGGGCGCCACTGGCGGCCACTAGAAAAAATGCGTAAATTAGCTGCATCATTGCGCAAGCTGGAGAGTTTGAAACTTTGGGGAAAAAGTCGCAGCTTTTTGTCCAAACTGTACGGTAATGAAGACCAACCGATATGGGTTTTTCAGGACCAATACCAATTATTTAGTATTAAGGGGAGGCAGATAACGATATTAATTTGCCGTAAAAGCTTTAAAAATTGGCACAATTTGACACCTTTTACAGTAATTAGAATTTTAACACAACTAACAGGACTTTCACTTAAAACAAGAACTAACAGTGAAGGAAATACAATTAGCAGCGACCCTGTAAAGGTGCATAAAAACTTAAATAGCTCCCTGATTTTTTTTGCAATAAATAAATGGTTCTGTCAATACAACCAAGATGACTTAGATTAACTTAAAACAAAAAGTGCATTGAAATTTTAACTGAGCTTTCAAAATAAAGTCTGAGCGCTCCTGTTTTATAGCCAGATTGATGCACTAATATTATCGTAACAGCTAATCACTCAGCCTTCAACTTTAATGTGCTTTTTATGCTCTCTGAAACACAAACGCATACGTTTGATTGACAAACTAATGTTATGTTAAGAGCTAATATATCAGTCTTGCTTCCCTAAAACAAGTCAAATACACTTTTATGCTATTTTTAATCACTCACGCGCTTTTTTACCACATGTTTTTCTAATTGTTAAGATTATCAGCGGTCCGGAATCACAGGCATCTCAGTACAAGTTAGCAGAGCTGCCTCTCTAGCGTTATTGTTCCTGCTTCAGTGACTCCGCCCTTGGTCGCTTATCCAATCAGAAGGCGTGGGGTGGGTAGCGTCTGAGGATAAAGAGGAGGAGAAAGTGAGAGCGAGGCTCAGCTGCATTAGAGCCTAAATGACCCCGTTTTAAATAGATTTAATAAGCCTGTTGAATAAATAAAAATACCGATATCTGTCAAATTCTCAAATATCGGTGTCAATAATTGGCTCGCCCAACAATCGAACGTCCTCTAGTAATGTCTTTAAACAAGATATGATTTTCTTTATTTTTTTTTGCCCGTTCTCTACAATGTTCATTTGACTCCACAGGAAGTCTACAAAAGAGCAGAACCCACAATCACCGCATCCACTTCCGCAATCACAGGTGACAATATCAGTCTTGTAGTTTGAGAAAAGCACAGAACTGAATGTGAGTGTTGGTTTGCAGAAGCGTACCAGTTGTTTAGTGATCCGCCTCCGGACTTGTACCCTAGCGTGGCAGTGGTGGGATTCTCGGGATTGCTTGGACTCTACTTGTCCCAAGGTAAATCTACGTTGATAGAAAAATATGTGTAAAAATTTTACAACCATAAGGAACACATGAAAATGTAAGGTTTTCTTCAAATTGTGCGTCGAACCCTTTGTGCGATGTAAAGCAGCGGGCGTAGCTGAGAACACAATGAGGCTGCCGTTCACACTGCAGAATAATGCTCAATTCAATTTTTTTGGGGTGGAATCCGATGTTTTTGTAAAAGCGTTCACATTTCCAACTAAATGTGACTCAATGCATTGTTTCTCATAAATGCTAACGTCGTAATGTATCTAGTATTCTGATTTATTGTGCTACCAGAGGCTGAACATAGTTGTCCCCCCCAAATATTAATGAGTTTAAAAATCTCACTTTCTAACTCTTGAATGCTTTCCGTGTTTAAAGATTTAAAAAAAAAATTCTATTAAAATTAGACATTGAAAATATTGCAATAATTTTGCTCATTTTTCTTTAAATTTACATAAGACAAGTAAATAATGTTATAATCTTTCTCATTTTTCAAACTATTACTAATACATAAAACATGGTAATAATATCCCTTTAGAATTATTCTAGGATAAAAGTATAAAAATACTGATAAAATTCTCCCCATTTTATGTTTTTAGTATATTTTAGTATGAAAACTAGTTAAAAATAAAAAACATTTCCCTCTTATTTTACCAGAAAACCATGTTTAAAAAATGTATTGATATTACTTTTTTTTTTAACTTCTAGAAAAAGACAGTTTAGAAAAGATGAATAATTTTGCCCTTTTCATAGTTTTATAATAATAATAATAATAATAATAATAATTTCCTTGTATTGTCATTCTGTGTAACAATGTACACAGAACGAAATGTCGATTGCACCTGACCCGTTGTAGCGAGCCGATGCAGCCGCAGCCAACAGAGGGCGCCGAGTCATTCAAGTTGAAAATTATTGTAATTTTGCTAGTTTTTGGGGGGGTGGGGGTTGTTATGGTAATTTTACCAGTAAAACAAGTCTTGAACTAAAGTCATAATTTTGGTGATTTTTTCATTTTGACAAGGGAAAAAAAGTAGAAATAATATTGCTTTATTTACTTTTCTTTAAAATAAATTGCAAAACTTTACATAAACAAGAATAAAATAAGTGAAATTTTAGCACATCATTTCACTTCTTAGTTCATTTATTGTTGTTATTGTAACTGAAATACCAGCTCAGTAGCCTAGATGGTAGTGTGCCGGCTTTGAGACTGGGAGGTCGCTGGTTCGCGCCTCGACCGACACATACCTAATTGGTATAATGGCGGCGCCCTCTGGCTGCGGCTGCACCGACTCGCTACAACGGGTCAGGTGTATCGACATTTCGTTCTGTGTACATTGTTACAAAGAATGACAATACAAAGGAAATTATTAATTATTATTATTATTATAACAGGTGATTAATGCTTTTGTTCTAAGTCTGTGTCCTTTTCAGGGTCAAAATTAAAACGCGCTGCTTTCCCTGTTGGTCTCATGGCCGTCAGCGCCTCTATGTTCTACCCCCAGCAGGCCTCCTCGCTTTTCAAGGTTTTTTAAAAAAAATTGAATTCAGGATCTGGTCTCGAATCCCCTTCTTATCCTTTTGATGTCGCTGTCAGGCGAGTCGTGACTTTGGACGACAGTGGATGGAACGTGCTCGCGTTGTCGTGGAGACGCTACGGAAAGATCCACAGTTCTGGAAACGGAAGGTAAAAGGCTTCAAGAGGGATTTAATAACAATTATGTGACAAAAATCTAAGATTTTTTTTCCTTAAGTCTGAAAAGTGAGAGCGTCTAGACGGTGGCAGATGAAGCAAGAGAAGACACAATTACACACACAACTCTTAGCAATACTCAAATATCAGTTAAAGCTTCAATGTGTATTATATTGTGACCCCTAGTAGTGTAAAACTACTGCATTCATTTCAATAAAACACGATTGATTCACATAACTTAAAAAAACACATGATCGTGATTTTAGGATTAGTAATTGCTAATGATATGACACAACTTGAAGAAACTGGCATGTTTGGCTTACCACGACTACAGAAGCCCGAATTACTATTTTGTGAAGGTAGCTGGGTGCATCTAGCACTTAAAAAGGACACTTGACGAACACATTAGTAACTCACTGGACTGCATTTTGTATTGTATACTCAGTCACTGAAGACCTCCAAAGCACTTCACAATATACGTCACACTTTCCCCATTCACAGACACACACACTCACACAGATAGCCAGAGTAAGTCATGAAAGGTATAAATTGATAATTCCATTATGATTATCCACATAATCAATTTCACTTTTGACTTCAGTTTTGCATCTTTACATAATTATAACACGTTTTATTAGGTGCTGAAACCAAGCACTTTTCATTATTTATTATTTCTCTAGCCACTCATAAAGACTAGCTGTTTTTGGCTTTTCCATAATAAAGCTTATTTCGTCTTGCGGCTTTTTAGTAGCTTTTCCTGCCAGCTGCTAAAGTGTGCCACTTATACCAACTCTGACCAATACCAGGTAGTCACCATTTTTAGCTGCTCGGAATGTAATCCAGCTTGCCCTTTCTTTTGTTGCCACATGCTGGCTGAAATTCAGCCATGTTCACGCGAGAAAATGAGTTACTCCCTGATTTTTGTTGCGTGTTATCCTTCAGGCTTCGGTGGTGAATCTTCTTTGAATATTAAGCTACAGTGACCTCAACAGTGTTTACACACTGTCACTTTAATAAAGGAATAGTTGTACTAGCATAATGGTCCAAGTTTGTTTCAAAGGTTTCCTGTACATTATGGCGGGCATCTTGGGAAGGTTATGACATAAATTCACACTTGTTTGACCGAAATGTCAACCGTAACCTTGTTAACAGTTACATCATATTAGGTGTGTAGATATGCTTACTAATTAGTTCTAATTAAAGGCAAGATTGAGTCTAAAACAATTCTAGGCAGACCCAATCCAGGCCCGCAAGGGGTAAAGCCTAACCCTGCCCAACTAATTAACTTCATTTGAGGGAACGAGCTCAAAGAAAACGAAAAATGAATTTGCACATTTACTTGGCTTCTGTCTCTTTTTTATTGTTCTTGCTTTTCCATTTCACGCGGTGGAGGATCCACGCAATAGATTCAGTCCCCCATTCACGCAGAATTTTAAAGGTTCGGTCTAAACGTAATGATTGACTTACCTCTAGTCCGAATTAGGAAAAAAGTCAAGACACAACTGACATCCAGGAATGCGATTTTATTACTGCTTAATGACATCAAGAAATAAGCTGTTTTTATCTAACGCAAAGCAAAAAGTGAAGACTTCCTCTGATCCATGCAGTCACTCCTCTGTGGGGGTGGCCATCTTGACGAGGCTGCTCTTGTCGAAGCGGTAAAGCCTCCATCCTTCCTCTTGGGAAAGGTCCTCAGCCCCGCGTCGTTTGTAGTACTGAATGGAGACCTCGTTGTTCTCGGCCACCACAAACATCATGCCCGTGCAACGGGTCTTCACTGCCAGCTGCAAAGAAGGCAGGGCATGTCAATCTCTGAGTTTCGTTTATTCAAAATCAGTCTAAAAATGTCCCTCACGTCGCTGAGCTGACGCAAGATCTCCGATCCGATGCCGAGGCCTGCGAAAAAACAAACGTGAGCCAAGACCGACGGCAGGATGGGTGGAGTTTATTTCCCTACCTCGAAAGTCATCCATTACGTAGAACTCCTCCATGTAGAGCTGCTTGCCCACCCAGGGGTCATACGTGAAGTAGTACATGGCAAAGCCCACTACCCTGGAATCTGCAAGACAACAAATATCCTTTCCATTCTGTTTTTTTCTAATGGCAAAAACTATGATAGGCAACGAGTGAAATAATTTGACTCGGGGGTTTTCCAAACTTTTAGGAGTGGGCCCGATTTGGCAAGCTGAAAATGTGCAAGGGCTTTTAGAACAAGTTGGAATTTCTTGTCTAAATTTTGTGGTCTTCCCTGTTCTCCGTGCAAGTTTAAAAGCAATTGATGTCTTCTCCCCGTTGATTGGCAAATAAAGTAAATCTAACGGGCTTATTTATATCTCCTAATGTACCTGAAATAATATATAAATCCATCTATATAATGAAGCCTTATCCCCTAGTGGGAGGTGGCTAGAGTCAAAAATGCACTCAACATTCATTCCAATTCAGTCTTCCCAACACATGAATAATAATAATTAAAAAAAATGCCGTCTGATTTTCAGGGACAAAGGACTCCCTGCCTTTAAAGCCCCAGTGTGTAATATTTGACCACTAGGGCATAGTTTAATGCGAATGAAAATCAGTGCCACAGAGCAAAGCGTAGCAGCAAGATGCCAGCCAAACATGGCAGTGACCTCTAGATACGGATTCCATTATGTGAAATAAATAAATATCTACCTAGTTTTTAAATACAAATTAGCATTAGTTTGATAGCTAATGTATTTTTGCCAAGAATTCAAATCAATGAATTTTACTGAATGAAAGTTTTTTGTATCAGTACGGAACACTAAATATTACACACTGTCCCTTAAAACTTGAAAATGGCTCCATTATTTGAGTAGTCGAATAGAAATGCCCTTTGACACAGTTTTGTAATGTGAGCTCATGAAAGAAGCGCAACACACACTATGCTTCCCTTTTTTGCAAAGCAAAGTGGGAAGCGAGGAATGTTTCCATGACTCAGTGATATTGGCTAACCATGTCCGCCATCTCCTCCTGGGATTTCAGCAATGATGCAGTGGTAGAACGGCGTCTCGCCAAATCCGTCCTCCAGGAGCTCTACAAGAAATACATTTTACATTCAGTTCTCATATTTCATTTATTTCCCTCTCAAAACAATACTACTAGTATGTTTCTGTAGTGCAGTGGTTAGCACGTTCGCCTAAAACACAGGTCCCGGGTCCCCGAGAGGGATGGGCGCCACCAGGGTGTACTTGCCCAAGATACACCACAGGAAATGGTGCCCCTACGAACCTAGTGGTTGAAGAATCCAAACAACCATGTAGTCTACAGGGGCTGCTTAGGGTTCCAAAATTTGGCTCTCGGCCCAAGCTGAAAGACTTATCCAATTTGTTCATTTGTGAATAAATATGGATGCAGACATCTACATGTTATATTTCTTTGTATTTATTTTTAAATAGAACGTTTCACAACCAAAATGAAGAAATTAATCAATGCAAAATAATATTCCATTTTAAGCACTACACTTCATATTTCGTTTTGTAGTATTACTACCGTATTTTCCGCACTATAAGGCACACCGGGTTATAGGGCACACCCCCAAATAATAGTTTTTGGTCCTGTATTTTCCATACATAAGGTGCACCGGATTATAAGGCGATACAATGGGAACGTCGACAAAACAGTCAGATAGTTCAGTCAAACTTCTTACCCCCTTAACATTCCGAAAGCTTGCAAAGAAGCAAATACGTGTCGACACGTGCGGATGCGGTTTCTGTACGATGTCACCAAACAAACATTTTAGTTTCCATTTTATTTTTTTGCTGGCAACTGTGTGGACAGCAAAGTATGAATTTTATTGTGCAGGGAAACGGGGTTCTTTACTGTGCATATGACAATAAACACTTTGAATTGAATTTAGTTTAAAAATAGACTCGTCATAGAAACGTCAAGATCTTTCTAAAACAAGATTCCGGGAAAATATAAAGCCGCATAGCTCACCTAAGTTCTCTTGCAGCCTTCACGTTCATTAATGATACGTAACCATGGTCTTCTTACAACCGTGAGTGTAGTAAATCCAGGAGAGTAAAATATTTACAAATACAGAATAGTAAAACTTGTTTTCTCTATGCCGTAGTGCAACCCAACATGTGATTCACATTCATCTTTTTCGGCCAATTGCAGGCTTTGTTTCGCCCTTTTAGCCTATGCGAGCCTGTAAACGATAAAAAGGATCCGCCCCCTTTATCTCCGAATAACTTTAGCCAATACTGACAGATTCAAATGATGATTGACACATTAGTTAGGAAATGAAACGCCGGTATATTAATCCCAGCATACACCGCGCACTACTTCGCCTACGGGGTGAAATCTAGTCGGCGGCTGGTTGCTTTAGTTGCAAGACTTTGCGACTTAATATTGATCCATATATAAGGCGCACGGTATTATAAGGCGCATGGTCAGCTTTTGAAAAAAGTAAAGGCTTTTAGGTGCGCCTTATAGTGCGGAAAATACGGTACATTAGTTGTATTTTCAGTATTTTTGTGGTATTAAATTGTATATTTGTTTTAATTCTATAGTATTTTTGTAGTATTACTCAATTTTTTTAAAATATTTTGTAGCATTTCTGCAGTAGGTTTTTTGGGGGGTACCATCTGAAGTTGGATTTATAACGTAATTCTGTAGTACTTGCGCTAGTTTTATTTTGTCTCATTTCTGCAGTAGTATTTTTAGTATTTGCACAGTAGATTTTGTTTTATTATTGTAGTATAACTGTAATTTTAATTTTCATAATAGTATTTTTGTAGTTAAATCTTTTCATTTGTATTTTTGTATTTCCATATTAGAATGTTTGCATTATTTCTGTCATACTTCTCTGTTAGGGGTTTTGTATCATAATTAGGTGTATTTTTGTTGTAATTCTGTAGTATTTGAATAGAGTTTTTTGTATCTGTAGTATTTGCGTAGTAGATTTAGTGTTGTAAATGATAAAAAGGATCCGCCCATTGACCTTCAAATAACTTTAGCCAATAGTGATCGATTCAACTGATGATTGACACATCTTTTTTGGCCAATTGCAGGCTTTGTTTCACCGTTCAAGCCAATTCCAGCCTGTAAATGATTAAAAAGGATCCGCCCCTTTACCTATGAATAACTTTAGCCAATAGATAGATAGATAGATAGATACTTTATTCATCCCCGAAGGGAAATTCACTTTTCCAGCAGCATCCCTAAGCTGAGAACAATCGAAAATAACTGAGAACAATCGAAAATAACACGGGAGCTGCTGGAGTGGCTGCCATTCGTGACGGCGCCGGAGAAACGATTCAATAGTGATCGATTCAACTGATGATTGACACATCTTTTTCGGCCAATTGCAGGCTTTGTTTTGCCGTTCAAGCCAATGCCAGCCTGTAAATGATTAAAAAGGATCCGCCCCTTGACCTATGAATAACTTTAGCCAATAGTGATCGAGTCAACTGATGATTGACACATCTTTTTCGGCCAATTGCAGGCTTTGTTTTGCCGTTTAAGCCAATGCCAGCCTGTAAATGATAAAAAGGATCCACCTCTTGACCTCCGAATAACTTTAGCCAATAGTGATCGATTCAAATGATGATTGACACATTGGTTAGCAAATGAAACGCCAGCAAATAAATCCCAGCATACACCATGTACTACTTGGCGTTCGGGGGAAAATCTAGTCGGCGGCTGCAAGTTAGTTGGAAAACTTGGCGATTTAATATTCATCCATAAATAAGGCGCACTGTATTATAAGGCGCATGGTCAGCTTTTGAAAAAAATAAAGGCTTTTAGGTGCGCCTTATAGTGCGGAAAATACGGTAATTTTTTGAAAAAGCTGACCATGCGCCTTATAATACAGTGCGCCTTATTTATGGCTCAATATTGAATTTGCAAGGTCTCGCAACTTACGCAACAGCCGCCAACTCGATTTCCCCCCGAACGTGGGGTAGTCCGCGGTGGATGCTGGGATTTATATACCGGCGTTTCATTGGCTAATCAATGTGTCAATCATCATTTGAATCAATCGCTATTGGCTAAAGTTATTCGGAGCCTCGGATTGGCTAGAGGGCCAAAACAAACCCTGCAATTGGCCGAAAAAGATGTGTCAATCATCCGTTAAATCGATCGCTATTGGCTGAAGTTATTCGAAGCCTCGGATAGGCTGGAGGGCCAAAACAAACCCTGCAATTGGGCGAAAAAGATGACTGAATAGCAAGCTTGCTAAACTACGCCATAGAGAAACATGTTTCATTAGTCTGTATTTGTAAACATTTTACTCTCCTGGATTTACTACACTCACGGTTGTAAGAAGACCATGATTGCGTAGCATTATTGAACGTGAGAACTTAGGTGAGTTATGAGGCTTTATATTTTCCCGGTATCTTGTTTTAGAACGATCTTGATGTTGCTGTGATGAGTTGAGTGAATTAAACTCAATTCCAAGTGTTTATTGTCATATGCACAGTAAAGTTGCGAGCGAAAAAGAAAATAGAAACTAAGGAATGGTTGGCATTTCTTGAATTCCAAGACTTTAAACTTCCTATGCCAGCCTGTAAATGATAAAAAAGATCCGCCCCTTGACCTCCGAATAACTTTAGCCAATAGTGATCGATTCAAATGATGATTGACACATTGGTTAGCCAATGAAACGCCGGTAAATAAATCCCAGCATACACCGCGGACTACTTGGCGTTCGGGGAAAAATCTAGTCTGCGGCTGCAAGTTAGTTGGAAGACTTTGTGACTTAATGTTGATCCATAAATAAGGCGCATGGTCAGCTTTTGAAAAAAATAAAGGCTTTTAGTGCGGAAAATACTGTATCTTACATATTTGCAGGTATATCGCATACATTTCTATAAATTTGTTTTATTTTCTAGTTAATTGACACTTTTTATCATTTTGTATCATATATTTTGTTTTGTGCACTATCGTCTGTGTGTTCAAAACTTCAATATTTGAATATGTATTAGGGAAATTAGAATTCAGATTCACTGAATAATTGAAGAAATAAAAACAGATTCATCCATCCATCCATTATATTCACTGCTTATCCTCAGTATGGTCATAGGGGTGCTGGAGCCCATCCCAGCTGTCTGTGGGCAGGGGACTCCCTGAACTGGTTGCCAGTCAGTCGCAGGGCACACAGGGGCAGACGATTCGCTCGCTCATTCACACCTAGGTACATTTTGGACCGGGCAATTAACCTAACATGCATGTTTTTTGAATGTGGGAGGAAACCAGAGTTCCCGGAGGAAACCCACGCAAGAACGGGGAGATCATGCAAACTCCACACAGTAAGGTTTGATCCCATGACCCCAGAACTGTGCCGCGCACGCGCTAACCACTGCGCTGCCCGATCGATTCATCGATTGTGAAATTAATCGTTAGTTGCAGCCCTAATAATAGAATTTCTGGAGTAAAAACGTTGTATATCTGAAGTATTTTTTTTTCATTATTTCTTTTTTGGAATGTTTGTAGTGTTAGTGTTTTTGAATCATAATAACTGTGGTGGTATACAAGTATTTCCCAAAAAGTATTTTTGGGAGTATTTCTGGAGATAATTTTTCATTACCTTCATGTAGGTTTTAAATCGGTTCATATAATTGTAGTCTGAGCAGCCCCTTTGAGACTTGTAGCGATAAGGAGCATCTGAAAATAAACTTGATTTTAGAATTTTTGTACTATTACTTTCTTTGTATTTCTAGGGTACAATTTCTGTAGTAGTGTTATTACAGTGGTAGTATTTGTATGGTATTGTTTTTAAAATGAATGTTTTTAAGCACAAAATGAATGTTTTTAAGCACTAAATTTGATAATTATGAAGTATTTTCATTGTATTTGTGTCGTAGTATTATTGTTGAATACACACAAAGGGACACAATGGGGACAAGTTGGCAAAAAAAAAAAAAAAAGTTCACGATTAGTACTTTGTTTACTATTGTCATGGTATTTGGACCAGTTTGGTTTGGGGGGCTGGATTAAAAAGCCTGCCGGGCCACATGTGGCCCGTGCACTGTAGTTTGCCCACCCCTGCATTGTAGTCCATACCTTTTTCAGTCAGCGTCACGTGTTGCTCCATGTCCTCGTACTTGGCGAGTTCCTATGGAGTAGAACGAGGCGATGTTTAACAGGAATTAGAAGCCAACAAGCCTTTCATTGAGACCACTTTTGACAAAGAATAAGAACACTTTAAATGAAACTGCGTAGAAACAATGAGCCCCATTTGATGATTGCACTTCCTCTAGGTCATAGGTTTTGAAACATGGGGCCCGGGAGCCAATTGAGGCCCCTGCCTTAAAATGGAAGTTTAAGGGACTGTGTGTGTCATTTTACCACTACTGTATATAGCAATGCATTCCGTCATGCCACCGAAAACAAGTGCTAAAAGCACAACCTAAAAAGACAAAAGTACGGAGATTCAAGGTGACCAAAATGCACCTTGTTTCTTTTTAAAAGAGAAAAATAAGAAATTAAAAAAAAAAAAAAAAGAAACTCAAGGAAAATAATAAAAAGGACAGGATCTACACCTACATGGCCATTCATAACCTTGCCCCTCCCTACCTCTCTGACCTCCTTCACACTGCTACCCCATCCTGTACCCTCAGATCCTCTTCCTCCGAAATTCTGCGACCGTGTCCAACTTTAAATCCGGACTCAAAACTCACCTCCTCAGACTTGCCTTTTTTTGACCATCTGCCTTTGCATACTCCCCCCTTTTAACTAATGTCGTTATTTGCTATTTGTTACTTGCTTGTTTTAACTCTTGCTTTATTTTTGTGCCCTACAATATTACAGCGACTTAGGGTGTCCTGAAAGGCGCTTCGAAGTACAATGTATTAAGGAAAGAAAAAAAGAAAAACATAAGACAAACAAGAAAAATTAAAATGATTTTTTTTTTAAGTATATATTTTTTGTCCTTTTTCTCTTTAATTCCTATACTTTCTCCCCCCCTACTTTTCTTTATATTCCTGCTTCTTTTTTTCCTATTTTCTATTCCTTTAAAAAATATATATTTTTCCCTTTATGTCTTTCCTTTTCAGTCCCCATAGTTTGTAGTCTTCCTTGGACTCATTTTTGGTTACACTACACATTACACTGACATCTATCTATCCATCTATCTTGATCATATCCCTAAAGAGGGGTGACAGACAGCAAGACAAACACATACAATAACAAAGAAAATAAAGGGGAAAAAAATAGCAAAAAAAAACACAGAAAAAAATGTTTGGACCATGGCCAACCCAAATGCCCAAACACCCAAACAAGTTGGGCACCTCGGCACCTAAGTTGGTCATGCTTTCGTCCCTCCAGATAAAACGGGACACCAGAAAGCGGCCGTGTAACTCGGGTCAGGGTGACACAACACTCTAGTTCAACAGCAGGGCCCTACAGCTTTCACTGGTTTACCCCTGCCGCATCATACAGGTGCCCTGCCCATCCCTTAGAACGCGCCCAAACATCCCACTACCCTTTTTAAACACCTCTCCACTCATTCCTATTACCAACAATAGCTCTAGCTTTCACTAGATTTAGACCTCTTTCCTGCAGTGCACTCATAACACCATCCATCCACGTCAATCGCGGCCTTCCTCTTGGTCTCCTTCCATTGACTTCTGCTCTGTAGATCCTCTTCAACATTCGCTCCTGATCCATCCATGTGTCCAAACCAACAGAGTACGATTTTATCCACATGCTTGCTCAGTTCAATGACTACTCCAGTTCTGTCTCTCGCAATTTCATTCTTCAATCTCCAAGTCTCTGCACCATACAACACAGTCAGCACAATCAGACTCTCACAGTCCTCTCCTAACACCCATGCTCATACTGTTGCTCATCACTCTCCTCAGAGAACCCAAAACCTTGCTTCCTTGATTCACTCTGTACAATACCTCACACTCCATTCCACCAACTGCAGCCACATCACAACCCAAGTACCTAAAGCTTTCAACTTCTTCCAGCACCTGTCCATGCAACCTTATTTCAAACGCCATGCCCACTCCATCACATGAACACTTCACCACCTTACTCTTACCAACATGCACACATAACTTACGCCTATCACATACACACGCTACACTAACATCTAGTGCAGGGGTGTCAAACTCATTTTAACTCGGGGGCCACACGATAGAACAAACATTCTGTCGGGGGCCGGACTAGTAGATTAAAGAGGAAGAAAAAGAGATAAAGAAATAAGAGAAAGAGGGAGGGAAAAGGAGAGAGGGCGGACAAAGAAAGAAAAAGAGAGAGAGGGAGAGAGCGTGAGAAACAAAAGAGATAAACGGAGAAGTCATGAGAGAGGGGGAACGAAAAGGAGAGGAAGAAAGAAATTAAAGAGAAATAGAAAGACAGAAGGAGAGAAAAGAGAAAATAAAGCGCATAGGGTAGGGAGAGAGAAAGAGGAAAGGAAAAAAGGAAGTTAGAGCAAATGAAGTTAAAAAGACACGGAGCGAGAGAGACAAAATGCAACAAAGGAAGAAAAATAGAGACACAGAGAGTGGGAGAAAAGGGGTGGAAGAGAAAGAGAAAGAGAGAGAGAAATAGATAAATACAAGTACAGTGTCTTTGTGAGAGGCACCTGGCTTTGGCAACATCAAGTGGACATATTTCAACCTGCAGCTTGTTTTTCTCTTGCGCTTCTCTGAGTGTTGTCTCACGGGCCGGATTCAATCCCTTAGCGGGCCTCATCTGGCCCGCGGGCCGCCTCTTTGACACCTGTGATCTAGTGGATACATATAAAACACTGTCCCTTTAAGAACAACTGAATGCTACCAACGCTGTTTTTGTGGAAAACCCCATATGGCTCAACCTCACTATCTTCAGCAGCCCCAGCTCAATTTAGTTTGAGACCTCTAGGTCTAGGTCATCTTCACAAGACAAATCAAAAACTTAAACAAATGAAACTATTTCCTATATAAAAAGTGCCAGCCTATTTTTATTATGTCCAATTGTAATTAATGTCACAAAAGCTCAACATGCATACAAATATCCACATAATACAAGTCGTTTTTCTATGAGGTTCCCTGCTCATTTTACACTGAAAAGTCCTGCCTTGCCTTTCAATTTTTCTGCAGGTATAGCTTATGAGTGGGCCTACAAAATGTGCATTATCCTGTTTTTTTAGGACAAAATGACAGACACAATGAGCCTCTACACTCTAGTAACTGCGGAAAGGATTCGAATTTTAAGTGGTGTACTGTATTTATATTGATATGGAACACAGGCTCTGGGATTATTATTTCAATCTACCAAAATCAAACGTCACACAGTGAAATAAAATACGCTGATAATTTTAGCTCTAACGGGTTCAGCAGTTTTTTGTTTTTTTTAATAGTGTGAGTCTTTCAAAACATTGCCTTTATTGCTCTTTGGGTCAAAAAAGATCCCGACTACTGGGCTATACAAATAAACACGACTTGACTTCAAAATCTGTTTACCTTTTGATGATTTGATGATTTCTGGGCGTGTTTTAACCATTTTTTGCTGAGTGAAACGCACTAATGTATTTTTTTTCTATCTGAACCTGACTCGAGTCCAGCTGCTGTTTACGCAAGACAATCAGACGTGAGTCAACAGGCCCAAACAAAGAGTGATGTCACACTCATCGGTTTCCAGGCTGTCCTTTTATGGTCTTGACGTAGTGTTTTGTGTGCTTACGGTATGACGATTCGATTCGCGACACGATAATAGTTGGTTGTTTACCAACCACAGGAATCGAATATAGGCCTTGACCTATATCCAACCTACTTTCGAGTGAAGGATTAAAAACGGGGTTTTCTTGTTTGAGTAATAACGTAATTACCTTGACCAGCCGTAAGATATCAGGCACGTCCTTTGGTTCCGCCTTTCGCAAGCTATACTCCATTTTCTCCGTTTACTTTTTTTTCCTTTGTTGCGAAGTCCTCTGTAAGTGAATTGAAATATTAGGAGCTTCTTCATTCGCTTCAGAGACGCCTTCCCCTAAAAGTCAGACAGTGGTCCAGTCGACTTGATCCGCGAAAGAACATTCAGTATGAGAAAAGCCCGAAAGGCTCGATGCCGACTCCTGCTTGCGACTCGTTGTTTACTTTCGCTTTATATAGCCCATGAGTTCGCCCGTGTGATTGGTTTCACTTCTGACCAATTGGGATTGAGTTCTTGGTCACGTGTTTGGTATTTTTCCTAATCGGCTCGAATTCCTTTCTCGTTTTTGTTGTTGTTTTTATCTTTAAAAAGAGTCAACATAAAAGTATTTGCAGAAGGTTTATAACTTGAGTTATGGAAAAAGCACCAGCTTGACTGATTTTTTTTTTGCTATTTGATGTGCTCCTTAAAGTGTGTCATATTTGTATTATCTTTGCAACCTAAAATCACAAGGAAAGATACAAGCTACGTAGACCCCAAGTGACCCACAAAGCAACTTTTTTCTTCACATTTTTGAGAAGCGGTGAGAGAAAATAAAATGAGAAGAGGGAGTGGGGAGAAAACAACAAAAAATGTCAGGAATAAAGGGTGAAAAAAAGAAAAAGGCGACAAAAAAAAGAAAATCAAGAAGGAACTAGTAAATGAAAAATGAAGAAAAAAATAAAGAAAATGAAAAAGAAAGAAAAAGTAATGTTGAAAAGCAAAGAAAAAGAGTAAAAACACACACAAAAATTTTTGGACCACGGCCAACCCAATAGCCGAAACACCCAAACAAGTTAAGCAAAGAACATAGGAATGGAAAAATACCAGCTTGTCAAAATTTTTAACTCTTTGATTTGCTTTTTGAAAGGACTATGTGATATTTTTTTTACAGCTAGATATGGCTTTATTGTGTAGCGCAACTAAAAGCAGTGCTCAAAACCACAAAGAAGAATAAAAGCTATGTAGACTCCAACTACCAAGAGACGAAACAGCAAAATTTTCCTCTCCTTTTTTGTCAAGCCTTTTGCAAAGAAAAACGTGAAAAATGGGGAGCAATAAAGGAGGCGGAGGAGAAGAGGGGTAAAGACAAAAAGAAAAATAAGAAGAAATGTATAGAAAAAAGCAAGTAAAAAGAATGAAATAATGAAGACAACAACCAAAAAAGAACAAAGAGAAGAGGAAAATGAAAAAAAACTTAGAAAGGGAAAGGAAAGAGAACAAAAACAGAAAGAAGGGCGACACGGCAGCTGAGTGGTTGGCGCGTCCGCGGCACAGTTCTGAGGTCATAGGTTCAAATCTAGCTACCAGCCTTCCTGTGCGGAGTTTGCATGTTCTCCCCCTTGCTTGCGTGGGTTTCCTCCCGTTCCAAATTGTCCCTAGGTGTGAATGAACGAGTGAGTTGTCTCTGTGTGCCCTGCGACTGGCTGGCAACCAGTTCAGGGTGTCCCCTGCCCATTGCCTGAAGATAGCTGGGATGGGTTCCAAGTGACCAAAAATCAACAAGCTTTTTGCGTAGAAAAAAAGAAAAACAACCAAAAAGGTAAAGAAAAGGCAAAAAAAAGAACAAAAGCAAGAAGGAAATAAAAAAAAAACTAATGAAAAAGGAATAGAGAGGGGGGAAACTGAAAGGGAGAAAAAAGAAAAAAAAAGAAAGACAAAAACACAAAAAGGAAAAGAAGAAAAAGGAAAAGAAGGTTTTCAACTTTAATTGATTTTATCTCTTCACAGAGTGCGTAGGAGAGGAAATACACTAGCTAGTTAGAATTGTTTACATATGATGTGTTCTTTAAAGATTTCACTTGATTGGGAAGTCTTTTTTAGTTTTCCAGGCTCATGTTATGTCGAATAAATACAAATGTATCTACCTATTTTAAAAGAAATAGTGTCTATATCAGGGGTGTAAATGTTACGGTTGCCCATGGCGCCCAATTAGCCCCGCCCGTTTGGTTCGTTGACTGATTGGCTTCCCTTCTATTTAAGCTCAGTGCTCTCACTCATCCTTTGTCAGTCCTTCAATGAACCTCTGCACCCGCAAGATGTGGGTTTTGACTCTGTCCGGTTTCCTGCTTGTGTTTCCCGTCCGTTATTGTTCCCATTCAGTATCGTTCCCATCCGGTATCATTCCCGTCTATTTCTTCCTGTTTGATATCGATCTCCATTTTCGTTCCCGGCTATTTTCTTCTGTTTGATATTGATCTCCAGTGTCTGGTTGCATTCCCGTCTAGTTTGTCCTGTTTAATTTCGATATCCTGTGTCTGGTATCATTTCCATCTATCTCGTCCTGCTTGTTATCGGACTCCAGTGTCCAGTGCCTGATATCAATTCTGTCTGTCCCGTCCTGTCCGGTATCGAACCCATCTGTCCGATATCTGCTCGTGCAATTGGTATCGATCTCGTCGGCCTCTGGCTTCCTGTCATTCTACGCTAGACTGCTGCTGTACATCTTCCGCTGAATCACTGGGGTTTGGGTTAACGCGCATGACTGCCCCATTTCCTGTAAAATAAAGCTTGTGTGAAAAACGTCACGCATCTGGGTCCTGACATGTCAAAAGTAATTTTAGTTCACATAACTAAAAATATTCCTTTAGGTTCTTTTTAACTTTTGCAGACGGAAAACACGATACAGTGTGCTATTTTGGCCCTCATTAAAATGCACGTGTACAAGTATGGCTTTTTATCTGCCACTCATTTAATAAATGATTTCCACCTGCTTTTGAATTAGTTTGCTTTTCATGCACAACAAAAGTTCTCCTTTGCTTTATCTGTCCGAATCAAAAAAATAGAAACAATTTATTTATCACGATGAAAACGAACCACTGTGTGTGTCATAAAATTTTACAAATGTTACACAAGGTTAAAAAAACGTACCTTGTTCATGATGAGGTCATTTCTTTAATATTTTTTTGTATTTAAAACACTTCAAACATTTCAAGTAATGTCATTCATTATCTACTTTGTTAAAATCTTGGATTCATTATTTGAAATCATTTCAACAGTTAAAACAGCAACAAAAAACAAATAAGTTCAATTACATCTAGAAAATGCTGCGGTACAGTAATACTATGATATATCAATATATACATCATACATAAATAGCACAACAGAAATACTACAAAAATACTACTACAGATATACAACAAAAGCGCTACTACAGAAATATAACAAAAATACTACTACAGTAATACCACAAAAATACTTCAACATTAGTACAACAAAACACCTCAGGAACACTGCAGAAATACTACTACTGAAGTACTACACAAATACTACAAAAATACCACTACAAAAATACTAATACAGAAATACTACTACGGAAGTACTGCAAAAGTACTACACAAATGCTACAAAAATACTACTAAAAAGCACTACTACAAAAATACTAATACAGAAATACTACTATGGAAGTACTGCAAAAGTACTACACAAATGCTACAAAAATACTAAAAAATACTACGACAAAAATACTAATAAGGAAATACTACGAAGGAAGTACTGCAAAAGTACTACACAAATACTACAAAAATACTACTAAAAAGTAATACAGGAATACTAATTAAATACTAATTACATATGACAAAAATACTACTACAGTTATACAACAAAAGACTACAGAAAAAATGTGGAAATACTACCGTACTTCGGAAATAACACAAAAAAATAATAACACAGAAATACTTCTACAGAAATACTCCAAAATAAATCACATATTGACATCATATGCGCCGCCGTGAGCGGCAGCCTTTCCAGCAGCTTCGTGTTATTTCATTTTTTGACACATTGTATATATTTTTATTATATATTTGATATATTGTTTTAATTGTCTGCTTCTATCTTCAGTGTTTTTCGTCCCGTTTGACAACTACACTTTGGATTGCTTTCTATCCAATTGTTATGGGTTTTAACGCACAAAAATGCGTTTATTCAAGGAATCAACTCCTTGCCCAGAAGAATTCTCGCGCCGGCGTGATGAGGGGGCCCTATCGTGGCTGCAGAGCCGGAGCTAAGGTGAAGGCTAAGCGGCTGGCGGTGTTATAAGCCTTCGGTACCGTCCGTAATCATGGTAAATGTAAACTCTGCCAAATAAAACCGACGAACTGGCTGTGCTAGTGAAAAATATCAAAGCGTACAGGGAGTGCAGTTTGCTGTGTTCTACGGAGACATGGATCTCGTCTATAGCATCCCTTTTTATCCATCCATCCATTATCTGCACCGCTTATCCTCAGTAGGGTTGCGGGGGTGCTGGAGCCCATCCCAGTCATCTTCGGGCAGTGGGCAGGGACTACCCTGAATTGGTTGCCAGCCAGTCGCAGGGCACACAGAGATGGACAACTCACTCGCTCATTCACACCTAGGGACAATTTGGACCGGCCAATTCACCTGAAATGCATGTTTTTGGAATGTGGAAGGAAACCGGAGTACCCGGAGATATCCCACGCAAGCACGGGGAGAACATACAAACTCCGCACAGGAAGTCTGGTAGCTGGATTTGAACCCATGACCTGAGAACTGTGCCGCACACGCGCTAACCACTGCCCCGCCGTGCTGCCCTATATTTTTTTATATACCCTATATATTTTTTTAAACATTGAAACCAAATTTATTTACAAAAAAGCAACATAGACAGCTGCATTTCTTTAAAAGGCAGGTCAAGCCAAACAACATACTGTACATTTTTTCACTTAACACGGAATGCAATGAACATTAAACACTTTGCAGCATGTGAAAGTAAGCAGTAAATTGCAGATATTTCTTAAATGAACCTGATTTTCAAGCTTTTTTTAGGGTTGACAACATGTCAACAGTTGAGCGCTAACCCTAACAAGTAAGGATCGTTTCTTTTCTGGAATTTGGAACATAGAACAAGCTGCTCCCAAAACCAGAGTAATGACACTTAAGTTCATGGAACAGTCGCAAGAACTGAGAAGTAATTTCAGGGGTAAGATAGTGCGGATACATAACACATGTCAAGTTTTTATGATTCAATGTTCCATTGTAGGACATTAAACGTTGGGTCAGCATTCTGTTTTTCAGTGTGAAAATAAATGATGAAAAAATATCAAAAGTGTGCATTGAATCCAATAGGGGCTCTAAATAATTAAAAAGATTGAACTGTCTGATGTGGCA
The DNA here is from genome assembly GCF_059441175.1 of Urocampus carinirostris. Lineage (NCBI taxonomy): Eukaryota > Metazoa > Chordata > Actinopteri > Syngnathiformes > Syngnathidae > Urocampus > Urocampus carinirostris. The sequence goes on from NC_142366.1 coordinate 3,174,330, forward strand.
CTGGGCGTGAATGTGGGGTTTTGTGTTATCTTGCATTTGTAAAACAAAGGGACATTCCAGGTTTTCTTGCCCGCAGTCAGTTCTTTGAAGCCAGAGCAAGTGTTCGCCTAACAAGTGGTTCTGACTGAGCCAGCTGCAAGCAAGGAGCAGGAGACACGGTCCGTTTTCTACCAAGCAACCAAAAGGTTCTGTTTTTGGAGCCAGTAACCTTCAAAGGTCAAGCCTGACCGCTATTGCTGTGTTGGGCTTTTAACCTATTCTGGCAGAAAGCACCCCTGGGACAAAGACAGGACGGGCTAGCCAAGACCCACAGCTTCACAACCCCGGAATGATGCTGGTCCTGGCCGGGCCTCCAGCCTTGATTATTCCTTACTGCTGCTCCTCAGCCTAGAACATCAGAACTGGCCTCCACCATCATCGAACCGAAACCAAAGTTCAGACCATGTTGCCAGATATTGATTGGTCGATCTTTAGGAGAATTCTATCAAATTACAATAATAGCCAGTTGTCTTAAATTGTATCTACAGTAAAACATTATGACAACCACCATGGTTGTCTACTCAAATGGTAAAAGCCAAGATCCCCACTTCTATCTTTCTTTGTTTTATTTGACAACCAGCTGGCCCCGCCCCCTTGGCACCGGCTGTAACAGATTGTCTAAATTGCGTGTGTGCTTCTTAAGGGCGGGTTTTGGAGACTGACGGTTGCTGGATCATTGCATTTTTCTGTTCTGCATTAGTCTGTTCTGTTTGGCTCTGTTCTGTTTTGTTTGACTCAAAGAAGACCTGTCATGCCCGTTTGTCTGAGTTAGTAACTTTAAGCCTGTTTGTGAGTATTACCCAGTCTGAATTTCTGATTGTCTGTAAGTCTGTTTTTGTTTTGTTTTTGTCCCTGCGTGTTGGACAACTTTTATTTTCTAAATAAAAGTAACTGATCGTTACGCAATTGAGTTCACACCTCCTGCCTCCCGGTTCGGTCCGTGACACTTGTCCTTGTTTTGTTTTGTCTTCTATACAAGTTTCCCCAAAGGATGATTCATAAGGAAAATTCCTAGAATCGGACAGTGTGTCTTATGATTAGAGTATGTTGAATTATCAAAAACAGTGAAAATAATTTACTTAAAATTGTTTTGTAGCCGATCCTTCAGATTACTTAATAGGGTTTTCATCTGTTTTCCGGATATGATCCTCTAAAAAAACTTATGTGGTGCTCCAAAAAAGCAAGACGGGTTTAAAAAAAAAAAGGAACTCAGCTCTGCAATTTAATTGGTCTATCGATTAGCCAAATAATTGTTTGACCATTCAAACACCAATGAGGTTGAACCGTATAAAATAACAATAACCAGACTAAACCATTAAACTTGGGCAGTGCTTTGAGAAGCAAAACTGTTTAGTCAAAAACTTTGCTGCCTTATTTTTGTCCATTTGCTGGATTACGCAAATACCAGACCTAAACCTGCTAACAAGGATCTAAAGCTGGGGAGCTCGTTGCGTAGATTGCGAACTACTGGTGGATCGCAGATAAAGTACTGGTAGATCATACAAAAGTGTGTTCAGTGCATTGTATATGTAGGGATATGTTATTTGTCAAATGCAGAATGTGAGCATCAACTTCAATGTTGCTTATGCTGCAGTAACAAATTGGAGAACTCCAGATTGTGTAAAAGAGAGGGTTAATTTATAGCAATTATAATTGTTTTTAAAATCGTATTGAATTTTTACATTTGAATTAATATGTATTTAATGGTAATGAGTTCAAATAAAATGTAATATTTACATTTTTGTATCGTATAATGTATGAATATGGGGTTTATCAACATGTCTTGGAAATCATCCATCCATCCATTATCTGCACCGCTTATCCTCAGTAGGGTCACGGGGGTGCTGGAGCCCGTCCCAGCTATTTTCTGCAGTGGGAGGGGGACACCGTGAACTCGTTGCCAGACAGTTGCAGGGCACACAGGGACAGACAACACGTTTACTCATTCACACCTAGGGACAATTTGGACCGGCCAATTAACCTGACATGCATGTTTTTGGAATGTGGGAGGAAAAACCAGGGTGCCCGGAGGAATCCCAAGCACGGGGAGAACATGCATACTCCACACAGGGGGTTCGATCTCATGACCTCAGAACTGCGCCGCACACGCGCTAACCACTGCGCCGCTGTGCTGCCCTCTTTGGAAATCAATAAAGAAAAAATGTTAACTAATTTACTATTTAAGTATATGTTCGAATTTCATATAATAATTTCAATTAAACCCTATTTGCCTAGAGTCAGTACAGGGTATTTAATCTTTTCCATTGAATGGATCTGTACCACAGCGGGTACAGTGTCATTTGTTTTTTGCAAGAGTAGCATTGGACAAAATCATTGGCAATAAAAAAAAAGACTGACCTAAAATGAGTCATGGAGTTGACAATTACAATACGACTATTGTGTTACGTGTTTTTTTAATCATATTTCATCTATTTAGACATACATTTGAAATGCTAAACTTCTCTTGAATCTCCATTTTAGGTGGGTAGATTCTTTTGATTTTGTCATTTTGTAAGAATGACAAAATCAAAAGAAAACAAGGCTCTCTCTTTCTATCTGTCTCTTTTTCTCCCAATCTCATTCTTTCCTACTTCTTTTCTCTCTCTTTCACTCTTTTATTAATTTCCTCTTTTTCTCTCTCTCCCTTTAACACATTTTTTCGATCTTTTATTCATGATGGCAATGGACTCTGGCACTTCATCACTCTTGCTGCTGCTGGACCTTAGTGCTGCCTTTGACACTGTGGACCATAATATTTTACTAGACCGGTTGGAAAAACTGGTCTCTCGGGAACTGTCCTCTTATGGTTCAGATCCTACCTCTCAGATAGGACGCACTGTGTTAAATATGGTGAAAATACATCTGAGCTCTTTAGTCTTACCTGTGGTATTCCGCAGGGCTCAGTACTTCAGCAATGGCTTGCGAAACTATTTGCCCCCTTGAACTTTGTGACCTTTAGCCACATTTCAGACTTCAAACATTAAGATATAAAACTGTAATTTCTTGTGAAACAACAACAACAAGTGGGACACAATCATGAAGTGGAACACACTTTATTGGATATTTTAAACTTTTTTAACAAATAAAAAACGTAAAAGTGGGTGTGCAAAATTATTCAGCCCCATTGAGTTAATACTTTGTAGCGCCACCTTTTGCTGCGATTATAGCTGCAAGTCCCTTGGGGTTTGTCCTTATCAGTTTTGCACATCAAGAAACTGATATTTTTGCTCATTCTTCCTTGCAAAACAGCTCGAGCATAGTGAGGTTGGATGGAAAGCGTTCGTGAACAGCAGTTTACAGATCTTTCCACAGATTCTCAATTGGATTGAGGTCTGGACTTTGACTTGGCCATTCTAACACCTTGATATGTTTTGGTGAACCATTCCATTGTAGCATTTGCTTTATGTTTTGGATCATTGTCTTGTTGGAAGACAAATATCCGTCCTAGTCTCAGGTCTTTTGCAGACTCCATCAGGTTTTCTTCAGAATGGTCCTGTATTTGGCTCCATCCATCTTCCCATCAGTTTTAACCATCTTCCCTGTCCCTGCTGAAGAAAAGCAGGCCCAAACCACAAAGTTCAGGGGGGCCAAATAGTTTCACAAGCCATTGTAAATGACGTGATTTGTTTTCAAAAACTGCTCTGAACATTGACAAAGTCAAAAATTTAGGTGACAAATTTGACCCCAATCCGTCCTTTCGAATACACATTAGGAATATTACTAGAACAGCTTTTTCCATCTTCGCAACATTACTATAATTCGCCCTATTCTATCTCAGTCCGATGCGGAGATTATAATTCATGCGTTTGTTACCTCCCGTTTCGATTACAGTAATGCACTACTTGCCTACCCCCGAAGTCCAAAATCAAGAGCCTGCAGATGGTACAAAATACTACAGCGAGGCTTTTAACTAACACAAAAAATTTTTATTTCAATACTCCGATTTTAGCTAATCTGCATTAGCTCCCTGTTAGCTTAAGATGTGATTTTAAGGTTCTGTTGGTATTATACAAAATCATGCATGGACTTGCTCCCTCATATCTTCTAGATTTTATTTCCCCCTATGTTCCGGTCCGTAACTCGCTCTGAAAATGCTGGTCTACTAGTGATCCCAAGAGCCAAGAAGGGAACCGCAGGTTCGAGAGCGTTCTCATTTTGGGCCTCAATGTTGTGGAATGCTCTTCCCCCTGAGATTCGATCTGCAACCTCTGTGGAACTGTTTAAATCTGAGCCTAAAACACACTTCTATTCTATAGCTTATGAATGACCTATATTTCCTGTTGAACTATCTCTTTCCCTCTCTTTCTTACTCTTTTTCCCTCTGTCTCTTTCACTCTCTGCTTCGCTATATCCAGTCAAGTCAAATCACATTTCTTTTTATAGCCCTTGATCCCAAAATGTTTCAAAGGACTGCACAGACCACAATGGCACAATATCCTGATCTGAAACCGACATGCGCGCAAGAAAAAAACTCAAAAAGCTTAGCATGAGGAAATAAAAAACCTTGAGAAAGGGTCACACAAGTAACAATCCCCCTTGCATGGAGACCAGGCCAAAATAGATGTTGCATTGGGTAACAATACTCAAAACGTAGTCAACATCAATATAAAAAACATAGGTATTGTGTATAATTGTTCAAGAGTTCTATGACAGCAACGATGCAGCTTCCTATCTCAGCCGGCTGGTGGGTGCAGATGATGACATGCTTCAGGTTCAGGTGCGGGTCCACTGGCTCATCTCGATTCATCCTTCTCCCTCGTATCACCGCCAGGCAGGCAGCCGAAAAGGACACTAAAAGAAAAGAATGAGGTGAGGATCAATCAGAAGCTATTGAATAGATTGAAAAACTTCCACTGAGGTCGCAGATCCTATCTCCGGATGCAGAGCATTCCACAGCACCCGGGCCTGGATGGAGAACGCTCTCGAGCCTACAGACTTATTCTTGGCTCTTAGAGACACAAGTCGACCGGCAATTTCGGAGCGGAACCTCCGTGCAGGAACACAGTGGGAAATCAAATCGGCGAGATATGAGGGCGCAAGTCCATGTAAACATTTGTATGCTAGTAAGATAACCTTAAAGTCACATCTTAAGGGGACTGAAAAATACCATAAAGTCATGGGCAGAATAGGTAGATCTATTAGGGTTAAGTTGCTGTCGAGTAAGTTGTTGCCATTGTACCAAATAAAAATTTTGGGTTATTTTTATGTACAGCAATAATCTTAAATTAATGCTTTAGCTAATGCAAGAGCTATTTTATATTTCAGCAATCTGTTAATCTGGTTTGTCAACATTGTCGTGTCATTTAAGTTTCCTGCAACCTTATTTGAGTGACCTCATTTCTTCAGTAAACCAAGGCGTATGCTTCTTTAATTGAAATTTATACCGTAAGGGTGCCACAGAGTCAAGAAATTTAAGCAGTATTAAAGTCATTTGTAAGTGAGTCAATAGGCACGGGAGGGTGCAATTGCCACAGGTAATGGTTCTATTAGAGCTGAATTAGCACGTACCTTAACGCCCATACTTATTTTCTCTCTCTAGCGATCGCTCCCTTCCTCTATTGCTATCGCTCCCTTTCTTTCTCTCTATTTCTCTCTGTCTTTATCTCTCTCTCATACTCCTTTTATTTCTCACTTTCTTTCTCCGACTCTCTTTTTCTCTGTCTTGCTCATTTTCTCTCTTACACTTTCTTACTCTCTCTCTTTATTGCTATGTTTATCTTTTTTTCTTTCTCTTACTCCTTTTCCCTCTTTCTATTTCTCTATATTTCTTTGTCTTTTCACTTTCTCTTATTTCTTTTCTCTTTCTCTCTCTCTCTCTCTCTCTCTGTATGTATATATGTCTCTCTGTATGTATGTACGTTTTTTTTGTATTTATGTCTCTCTGTATGTATGTCTCTCTTATCTCTCTTGAAGACCCGTGACTGGCTGATAAGAGTGGCGTTCGCCCCGAGTTGTTTGCATAGTATACACAACTTGACAAAACAAATTGAGAATTTGAGTATTCAAATTAGTAAAAAGTGCACTGAATATCGAAACAAAGGCTATTATGATATGGTAACATTTTACATTTTCAAAATGAATTCATTTGGTTCATAATATTTTATTATTGTTTGTAATATATCATTAATACAAAATAAAACTGAAGGACTGCCTGGGAGCCGGAAGAGACGCCTCATTTAAGAGCCGAAAAGGCCGATTCTCTAAAAGGAGCCGGAGCTTTCATCACTACGATGTTAGTTGCCGCGCCGGAAGTGACGTTTCCTAATAGCCGAATCTAGCCTTCCAACCCTTAGGGGGTATTGCACGAAAATGGAATAAAGAAATCCGAGCTAACTTACTAAGCGCGGCTCAATTGAGTCAGGATTCGACTCAATCGGTTGCATGTTGGCCGAAGTACAGCGAAAATGTCGAGCCAGACGCCCGAAAACAATCCCAGTTTCGCGGATCTAAAAATGGAAAGGATTCGTGCGTCGTTTTTTATCGCAGCCGAACAAGAGCTCCTTTTGGACTTTTATGAAGACGTGAAAGAAATCATAAGACAAAAGGGAAACACTGCAGTTATTATTAAGGAACGAGAGAAAGCCTGGCAGACCATTGCAGATCGCCTCAATGCGTAAGTACTGCAGATGCCAAATTGTCACTGCAACTCTTATGATTATTAAAGGGACGTGTATTTAGTGCCGTTTAGTGGTAAAAAACAACATTCATTTACAAAAACCCAATCTTGATTTAAATCAGGGGACTCAGAAAGTGTTCTCAACAGTGAACATAGGTTGTTTAATGAAGGGGTTTCCGAATCAATTGAATTAGGGGCCGCTGAAGCTAGGATCCGAGTGAGGTTGGGTCAAATGGGTTTTACACAAAATCAGCGCTGATTAAAACATTCCGCTGCTCTTAAAGGGACAGTGTTTTACATGTGTCCACTTAATATTGCTGTGATGCGCATTCCACGGAACACTACAAACTACGTAGACCGAAAGTGGGCAAAAAAGGACAACAGGATGAAAGAAAAGTAGGGAATAAAAAGAAAAAAAGGAAAATGGAGAAAAAAAGAAGAAAAAATAATGCCATTTTCTTTTTTCTTTTCATTTATTATTTTTCTCTGTATTATTTTTTTCATTGAGTTTCATTTTTGTCTCATTTGTCGTTTTGTCTCTCTTCTTTTTTGTCCTTTTTCATTTATTTTTCTTTAGTTTTTTTCTTTTTTCTCTTTTCAAAAGTTTAAGGGGAATCTGTGGTCACTTTGGGTCTCCGTATTTTGTCTTCTTTTGTTGTGCATTTAGCACTTGTTTTCAACAGCACTACAGAATACAGCAAAATCTAGAGGGCGAATAATACACTTTATTGTTCCCTTAACCTTCATGTTAGGGCAGGGGTTTAGGAAGTAATATATTTAGTCCTTTAAAGGGATAGTGTCTCTAAGAAAAAATATTATATAAAAAAAATATATGAGTTATGGTATAAATGTGCATTTTTTTAAAAACACTCGTACGTTGAGAAGTGTGTATGATTTGTCCGCCATTTTACTGTCCATCCTGTCGGACAGGACAAAAGACTGAGATCACTTGCGCTCGTTTCTTGGTTTTATTGAAAGGAAGGAAATGACAAGGTGGGATTCTTCGATCCGTTGGTTGGCGGATCGAAGGAACTTGACAGGCGGGTGAAGGCTTGGCGGGAATGGTCGCGGACAGACGTAGTGTTCGGAAAAGAGTTCAGGAGTCAGACGGGCAGGGCAGATTACAGAAACGGGTCGGCAACGGAGATCAATCAGAAGAAAACAGGGAGCAGGCAAAGAGTCAGAGGTATGGGCTTACTGAGCTGAAGGCAACAGGTAGCATGAGTACAATCAGACAAAGTGTTACCGGAAGCTGGGGACTTAAATGTACAGGGTGTGCCAATCAGCTGTCCTGGCCATTGGCGCCAAAACCTGAGCACAGGTGTTCCCACTACATGTGATTGTGACACATCCATCCATTTTCTGCACCGCTTATCCTCAGTAGGGTCGAGGGGGTGCTGGAGACCATCCCAGCTATCTTCACGCAGTGGGCAGGGGATACCCTGAACTATTTGTCAGCCAACCGCAGGGCACACAGGGACAGACAATTCGCTCATTCACACCTGGGGACAATTTGGACCGGGCAATTAACCTAACATGCATGTTTTTGGAATGTGGGGGGAAACTGGAGTGCCCGGAGGAAACCCACGCAAGCACGGGGAGAACATGCAAACTCCACAGAGGAGGTTTGATCTCATGACCTCAGAACTGTGGCGCACACACGCTAAACACTGTGCCGCCGTGCTGCCCGCCAATGTACTGATTTATTTTTATTTTCAGATCTTTTTTTGTGCAGCGAATTTTTTTTATTAGGATATTTGAGAGCACTGCAGTGTTTTATCAGAGTTTTTTGGCCCTAACTCTGGCAGCCCCCAAGTAAATTAAGTTTGAGACCCCTGATCTAGTGTGTCAATAATATCCATTTAATGTCTCTTTTTGTGTTTATTTCATTGATCCTTCATAAAGAGCAAATTTGTCCGGCCAAAAGAGGACCTGGCAACAAGTCAAAATCAAATATAAGAACATTTTGCAAGCTGGTAAGTGATGTCGGATGAGATGAGAGTGAACGTATGATGATTTTGACATGGAATGTCTGATTCGTAGCAGTAAAAAAAAAGGAACAGACAAATGGCACAGGCAGTGGCCCAACAAGCCAGACTGTGAAGCCAGTTGAGGAGCCGTCCCTCAAACTGGAAAAAGGGAGTCCAGCAAAGGAAGGGATCCCAGGAGGGACCGTCACAGACTGCGTCCCAGCCATTGACACTGACTACTTCATACAAGGTTCTTACTGGAATATAAACCCTTGTTTATCGTGGTTAATGTGGACCAGAACTCCCCTGTGATATGCTAAAATACACAAATGGCTAATGGATCGCGGCCATACAAGTGCACCACAACTTTAGGCAGAAATATCGTCAAAAAAAGAGCCATACAAAAGATCATTTCACAGATCCCCAATGGCAGCAATATGAGATTTGGGATAAAAGAGCCATACAAAAGGCCATTTCACAGGTCCCCAATGGCAGCAATATGAGATTTGGGATAATGGATCACACCTGCAAGAGTGCACTTCATTTAAGGCAGCAATAACAGCCACTGGGCCCAACAAAAGTGTGTTTCAATAGTCTCCTTTCACAGGTATATGGGATTGGGCATAATGGATCGCAGCCATGCAGCTGCACTCTATTCTAGACAGAAGTATAAATTACAAAAGAACTGCCAGGCCCGGCACTAATGCACTTCATTGGTCCCCACTTGCAGAAATATGGTATTGGGGATACTTGATCACAGAGTTTGAGTGCACTTAAATTTAGACAGAAGAAACGGGATAGTGAGCCACTATGCCCGACAAAAATGCACTTCACTGCTCCCCACTCGCAGAAATTGGAGATAATTAATCAAAGCGTTCAAGTGCACTTCATTTAAGCCAGAAAAACTGCCAGGCCTAAATAAAGTGTACTTCACTGGTCCCCGCTCTCAGCAGTATGGGATTGGGCATAATGGCTTGCAACGCTTTAGTGCACTTCATTTTAGGCAGAAATAATAGGAAAAAAAGAGTCACAAGCCCGACAAAAGTGCCTTTCCCTGGTCCCCACTTGCAGCAATATGTTGACTGTGGCTGCACAAGTGCATTTCATTTTAGGCCGGAACACAGTAACGACAAAAAACGTTGTCGTACCCGACAAAAGTGCGCTCTGCCAGTCTACCATTAGTAGCAATATGTGATCAAGGCAGCTGCATGAGTACGCGTCATTTTAGGCGGAAATAATGGCAAAAAAGAACGGCCATGCCCAGGAAAATTGTGCTGTGCCTGCCCCCACATGCAGCAATATACAATCGGGGGTAATGGACAGCAGAATATTTTTCAACCAGAACTGTTGCCAGGAAGTAGCAAGGGATAACAACACTGCAGCAATATTCATTCGATCAATCATTCATTCCTCATACTACCCATGTATCAAAAAAATATACTGTCTGATTTTGTCTTTTCATGCAGTGCCTGGGAACACAGTCACGTTATTACAGCCACAAGAAGAAAATCAGGTTCGTTGCCATCTAAATCAGTACTTCTCAACTGGTCTGACTTCAGGACCCTTAATTCCACCCTATGACAATCTGTGACCCAAATATAGAAAAATATTCTACTTCTGAAACTCATACAACGAAAGGATTTCGCAGTCAGAAACACAGATCAAAGAATATATTCACTTTTATGTCTTTCAAATAACAAAATGACCAGCAAAACCAAAAATACTTCAAGTACTATATTTACTGCATAGAAGCCTACATCACAACACCCCCCGATAATGCTTTAAAATAGCCACATACTAAAAGAGACTAACATATTAACAGGGTTGGGTAGGGTTACTTTAACTGGATTACTTTCAATTACTTTTTGATTACTCCAATACCAAATATGAAAAAATTACTAAATTTTGTGCAGGCTTGGGGAGTAACGGAATACATGGAACGGCAAAAATGATGTTGGCAAGCTGTTTGGATTTATTTTCATTTTGTTTCTGTCTGTCGCATTTTATGTCAGTTTTGCCAGAGATCAAAGCCAGAAGAGAAAGCTTACCACGTGTTGTGAGTCATAATTTTACCCATATTTAGTTTATTTTGTCTTTTATTAGCATATTTGGTATTGGAGTAATCCAAAAGTAATAGAAAGTAATCAAGTTAAAGTAACCCTACCCAACCCTGGATATTAATAAAGCACGTACCTTAACGCCCATACTTATTTAATTATCTATCTATCTATCTATCTATCTATCTATCTATCTATCTATCTATCTATCTATCTATCTATCTATCCCTTATGATTTACTTTCTTGAGACCTGTTATTATTGGCAGATAAAGCAAATAAAACCAACATAATCACAATAAAATAAGATGTGGTCCCTCTCAAGCATGCCGATTGACTGAACAGGTAGAAGGGATTGAGCAGGGCTTTATCACCATGTACTGTTAAGGAGTGTAATTGACAATCCGCTTTTTCTTCGTCTTAGCATTATTTTGCCATGGAAAGGGCCTGCGACTCACTGAATAATGGATCCTAACCTACCAGTTGAGAACCACTGATCTAAATCACTGCTCCTTAGTTTCCTGTTAAACATTCTAAAACAAGTTATTTTGGATGTATACAATAGGTGGAAGGTACATCTACAGCGGCAGGATCTACTTCTCCAGATGAGGAGACAATATCGCAGGTCTCCAAGTGTGAGGTATCAAGTCAAATTTGTGGAAATGTTTTGCTTTTTTTAGCCCAGAAAGTCATTTGGCGTCAATAGAAAGTATCCATGTCCAAAAAAAACCCAAGTTATGTTAAGTTATGTTTATTTGTATAGCCCTTAATCACAAGGAGTCTCAAAGGACTGCACAGAACACAGATTATTGCAAACCACAAACTATTATTACACCATCCACCAACCTCGTTGAATAATATTTAGGGATATTGTGAGCTCGAGTTTTTTTTTTTTAAACTCTCAAGTCAAGTCAAGTCAAATTTATTTATATAGCCCTTAATCACAAAAATGTCTCAAAGGACTGCACAGGATTACAGTTACAAAATTACACAATTACCTGATCTTAAACCAGCATGCGGGCAAGGAAAAACTCGAAAACCTCAGTGTGAGGAGAAAAGAGAAACCTTGAGAAAGGACCTCACATGTGGTAATCCCCCTTCCAGGATTGACCAGGCTGAATTACAATTAGCATTACTGTAAACATAATAGTAAACATTAGGTAAGATGTTGAAAATGTCCGGAAAGTGCATGACATCAACGACGCCCCCAGCCTGCAAACCAGTCCAGAAAGTCTATGACGGCCACGGCGCTGCCTCCCGTCTCTGCCAACTGGTAAATGCAGGGGTTGACATGCTGCAGGTCAGACGCCGGTCCGCTGACCCATCCCAAATCATCCTTCTCCTTCGTATCAGCCAGGCAGGCGTCGGAAAAAGACAGGACAAAACAGAATATGAGGTGGGCATCAATCATATGCTTTGGAATAGAAGTGTGTCTTAAGCCTCGATTTAAAAACTTCCGTTGAGGTTGCAGATCTTATCTCCAGAGGCAGGGCGTTCCATAACACCGGGGCCCGGATGGAGAACGCGCTCGAGCCCGCAGACTTCTTGGCTCTCGGAGTCACAAGTAGACCGGCATTTTCCGAGCGCAGACTCCGTGCAGGAACCTACGGGGAAATCAAATCGGAGAGATAAGAGGGTGCAAGCCCGTGCAAACATTTATATGTTAATAAGAGAACCTTAAAGTCACATCTTAAGTGGACTGGGAGCCAGTGCAAGTTGGCCAATACAGGAGTAATATGCTCAAACTTTTTGGTCTTAGTCAAAAGTCTGGCTGCCGCATTCTGAACCAGCTGCAAACTTTTAATGCTAGACATCGGGAGACCAGAAAGCAATACATTACAGTAATCAAGCCGAGAAGTAATAAACGCATGAATTAAAATCTCTGCATCTGATTGGGACAGCATCGAACGAATCTTCGCAATATTACGGCTGTGGTAGAAAGCTATTCTAGTAATATTTTTCACGTGTAACTGAAACGACAGATTAGGATCAAATATAACACCTAGATTTTTGACCGAGTCACTATGGGTGATATTACATTTGTCTAGGTTCAGGGTAGTGTTTGAAAACAACTGACGACAGTGAGCTGGACCAATAATCAACATTTCAGTTTTTTCTGGGTTAAGGCGTAAAAAAATATTTGACATCCATCTTTGAATCTCAGTAAGGCAAGCCTCCAGATTTCTAAAACTTAAATGTCCATTTTTTTCCAGTGGCACATACAGTTGAGTGTCATCTGCATAGCAATGGAAACTAATATTATACTTGCGGATAATGTCACCAAGCGGGATCATATAAATACTAAAAAGAAGGGGGCCAAGTACAGAGCCTTGAGGAACACCACAAGGGACATTAGATTGTTTAGAGGTCAGATTGCCATAGTTAACACATTGCATCCTGTCTGACAGGTAGGACCTAAACCACGAGAGTACAGTTCCTGAGATACCAATGCGTTCTAGACGAACCAATAATATGTTGTAGTCGACCGTATCAAAAGCAGCGCTGAGATCCAGCAGCAGTAACATTGATGAGGCACCAGAATCTATTGTTAAAAGGAGATCATTGGTTACTTTAGCCAGGGCTGTCTCAGTAGAGTGATTTGCCCTAAATGCTGACTGGACAGTTTCAAAAAGGTTATTTTCTGACATGAAGTCATTTAGCTGCTGTGCAACGACCTTTTCAAGTAATTTCGCAAAAAATGGAAGATTTGACACTGGCCTATAATTACCTAGGCTTTCTGGGTCAAGGTTAGGTCGCTTAAGCGTGGGTTAATGACGGCAGCCTTGAAGGCTACAGGAACAATACCCGAGGATAGCGATATATTAATAATATCTAAAACTGATGGTCCTAAGATAATGATAATAATAATAATAATAATGCATTTTATTTAAAAGCGCCTTTCAGGCCACCCAAGGACACTGTACAGACAATGGAAAAAAATACAATTTAAAAAGTTGTAAGCGAAATAATAAATAAAAACAAGACATAAAATCATAAAAACATAGGAAATGAGAAGCTATGTGTTGTAAGCAGTCATGAACAAGTGTGTTTTTAGAAGGGACTTAAAAGTGGAGAGAGGTGTGCAGTATTGGAGGTCCGGAGGTAGATTGTTCCAAAGCTTGGGAGCAGTGCAACTGAAGGCTCTGGCTCCCATGGTGCTCAGATGGGCAGGGGGCACTGACAGTCGGAGGGAGGACGAGGATCTGAGGGAGCGAGTGGGGACGTGCACCTGGAGAAGGTCGGACAGGTAAGGAGGAGCCAGGTTGTGAATGGCCATATATGTATATAGGAACAGTTTGTAGCTGATGCGATGCTGAATAGGAAGCCAGTGTAGCTGTTGGAGAACGGGGGTGATGTGCTGCTGGGAAGATGTTTTTGTGATGATGCGAGCAGAGGCGTTTTGAACCAGCTGAATTTTACGGAGGGACTTTTGAGGAAGGCCGAAGAGGAGAGCAGTGCAGTAGTCAAGGCGGGATGTGACAAGACTGTGGACGAGAATAGCAGTGGTGCGGGGGGTGAGGGAAGGGCGGAGTCTGGTAATATTGCGGAGGCGGAAATAAGCAGTGCGGGTGATGGTGTTGATATGTGAGTGGAAGGTAAGCATGCTATCCAGGATGACACCCAGACTCTTGACCTGGGGGCAGGGGGACACTAAGGAGCTGTCGATGTTGAGAGAGAAATTGTTTACTTTGGATAAAGTGGATTTGGTGCCAAGAAGGAGGAATTCTGTTTTATTGGCATTTAATTTAAGAAAGTTTGTTGTGAACCATGTTTTGAGTTCGGAAAGGCAAGAGGTGAGGGAGGGAGGTGGGAGTACGGAGTTTGGTTTGCAGGAGAGGTAGAGTTGGGTGTCATCAGCAAAGCAGTGAAAGTGGATATTACATTTGCGGAGGATATGACCAAGAGGCAAGAGGTAGACGATGAAGAGAAGAGGACCTAAGACAGATCCCTGGGGAACACCCAAACAGATCCTTCACCAGTGAAGCTGGAAACGGATCAAGCAGGCACGTAGTTTGTTTGGCCCTACTGACCATCTGTGTTAGATTATCAAGGGACAAATCATTGAAACTGAAGAATGTTTCTGAACAACCGCCGACACAGTCCATACCTAACACCTCCACATCTTTGATATAGGAGGAGGAAACAGAGCGTTCTTTTAAAATTTCATTCCTGATTAGTTGAATCTTTTTATTTAAAAATTCCATAATGTCATTAGCAGAATAAGTGCAACCATTTGGGTTAAGTTGTTGTCTGGTAAGTTTCGCCACTGTGTCAAACAAAAATTTCAGATTATTCTTATGTTCAACAATAATCTTAGAGAAAAACGAAGCTTTAGCTGAGGCAAGAGCTACTTTATATTTCAGCAAACTGTCACACCAGGCCAGTCGAAAAACCTCCAGCTTAGTAGTGCGCCATTTTCGTTTAATTTTTCTGCAACTTTGTTTGAGTAACCTAGTTTCTTCAGTAAACCAAGGTGTATTCTTCTTGGGTCGTAATTTATACTTTAGGGGCGCCACAGAATCAAGAACATTAACCAAAGCAGTATTGAAGTTGTTTGTAAGTGAGTCAACAGACCCAGTGTACGAAGGGAAGGCTGCAGTTACCGTAGGTAATAATTCTTTTAAGGCTAACACCGTTTTAGGGCGGATATTGCGACTGCTAAAGCCTAAATTTTTAACAAAATAGTGATCAGAGATGGCATTAGGATACGGTAACACTGTAACATTTGAGGCTACTACGCCACGGGTCAGGACGAGATCTAGAGTGTTCTATACCTTTATTTCGTGTAGATAATGTCTGAGTACTGTATTTTCTGTACAGCCTTTTGAGACTTGCGATTAAGGGCTCTACAAATAATCATGACTTTACTTTATGAAAAAAAGGCCTCATGGCGTTCCCTGTCGGATCAAAGTGGTACTACAACTTCAAAACGAGATTATATGCGCTTATTTGCATTGATTCACATGCTTAATGGCTAATGCATTGCGCAACCTGATACATTGATGGGGTAATTAGTTGCCAAAGCTTTTAATAATTGATTTTAATCTATTTTATCGTTTCGTTGTTGCAGCCCCAATCTCATACTTTGTTATGTACCCTTTGTTGGCAATAACGGAGTACTGTCTCAGTCTGATGCGGAAATTATAATTCATGCGTTTGTTACCTCCCGTCTCGATTACTGTAATGCACTACTCTCTGGTCTCCCGAAGTCTAGAATCAAGTCACTTCAGCTGGTACAAAATGCCGCAGCGAGGCTTTTAACTAGGACAAAAAAGTACGATCACATAACACCGATTTTGGCTAACCTGCATTGGCTCCCAGTTACCCATAGATGTGATTTCAAGGTTCTCTTAGTATTGTACAAAATCATACATGGACTTGCTCCCTCTTATCTATCAGAACTGATTTGCCCCTACGTCCCGGTCCGAAGCCTATGATCTGAGAGTGCCGGTCTTCTGGTGATCCCAAGAGCAAAGAAGTGTTCTGCTGGTTCGAGAGCGTTCTCCATCCGGGCACCGGTGCTATGGAATGCTCTTCCCCCTGAGATCCGATCTGCAACCTCAGTGGAAATGTTTAAATCTAAACTTAAAACTCACTTCTACTCCATAGCATATGAATAACCTACTCCTCTCGTCGGCTGAAAAAATAGTCTGTGTAATATAGTGTAATAATCTGTGAAGCCCTTTGAGACTCTTCGTGATTTAGGGCTATACAAATAAAAATGACTTGACTTGACTTGACTTGACTGTAACCATTCAAAGCTTTTCACACACTGTTGCTGGTATTTTGGCCCATTCCTTCATGCAGATCTCCTCTATAGCAGTGATGTTTTGGGGCTGTCGTTGGACAACATGGACTTCCAACTCCCTTCAAAGATTTTCATTTGGGTTGATATCTGGAGACTAGCTAGGCCCCTCCAGCACCTTAAAATACTTCTTACAATGCCATTCTTTTGTTGCCCTGGCTGTGTGTCATGCTGAAAGACCCCAGCCCAAACTCATTTTCAATGCCCTTGCCAATGGAAGGAGATTTACACTCAAAATCTCTGGATACATGTGCCCATTCATTCTTTCCTTTCCACAGATCAGTTGTCCTTGCCAATTAGCAGAAAAACAGCCACAAAGCATAATGTTTCCACCACCATGCTTAAATGCCAGAAATATCGCGTGTTTTTAGGTGAACAAATACTTATGTTGCACTGTAATTTGGAAATATGTTATCTAGAAATCAAACAATGTGATTTTGTTTTTTCTCCACATTTTGTACCTCTTGGTTGAGGTTTACCCATGTTGACAATTATAGGCCTCTTTAATATTTTAAACTGGAGAACTTGCACAAGAACTGGTTGACTAAAGATTGATTTGCCCAACTGTATTTATATAGCACTTTTCAGAAACCGAAATGCAACTTATCCTTGCCCTCATGTTGGTTTCAGATCAGGGGATGGTGTAATAATAGTCTGAAATAATAGTCAGTGCAATAACCTGTGCAGCCCTTTAAGACTCTTTGTGATTAAGGGCTATACAAATAAAAATGACTTGACTTGACTTGACTCAAAGTGCTCTACAACAGTGTTTTTCAACCTTTTGTGAGCCAGGGTATGTTTTTTACATTGGAAAAAAATTGCGGCGCACCACTAACGAAAAAGGTTATAAAATAACACTGAATACTATGTTTAATTACAATATAATTTATAATACCCCCAGTTTTTACAGCACAGACACTTGACAATAACGTAATATTTGCAGAAAATAATTCATAAATGTTTTACAAAATTTTAAATTTTAAAAAGTGACATTGAATAATTTCTCACGGCACACCTGATGATCTCTCATGGCACACTAGTGTGTCGCGGCACAGTGGTTAAAAATCACTGCTCTACTAAAACAATGTTTCGTGTAACAGGGTCCTCTGCAAGAAGTTCAAAAGCAGTCAAGGATTGTGGTGAGTATTGGCTAAATTTGGTGGATATCACGCACAAATACTGCCATTTACATTTTTTCAACAGAATTCCCAAACGATCAGAAACGTTTACATGGAACATCTTGAGCAGCAAATAAAGCTGGCCAACATCAAAATTGCTCTAAAACGAAAACAGATGAAAAATATGGATCTCGATGCACAGATTAAGCGCAAGACCCTCAGGAAACTGGAACTGGAGATCATGAAAATGGAGAGAGAGGTTGGTACAGGGGTGGGCAACAATTTAAAGTCCCTGGCAGCCGCGTTGGGTTAAAGTATTTGGTCAAGGGGCCCATCCTGGAGACCCATCACATATTTTTATTTATGAATAATAATACATGCATATACATCTAAATAATAAATGTCTTTACATTTGTTTTTGAATAGAATAGTTTCAGCTAATTGGTTTTGTAAGCAAAATCATGTTTTTTCAAAGCACAATTTTAACCACTAAATTTGTTATTTAGTTTTGTAGTATTACTTTAGTTTCATTTTTGTATTATTTTTTCGTATTTCTATAAAATTAATTTTGTAGAATTTGTATTGTAGTATTTTTGTAATCTTTCCCTAGTGGAATTGTTTTAGTATATTTAGTATTTTTTAAGACTGACATACTATTTTGTAGTATTTCTGTTGTAATATGTTTGTAAGACGCCTTACAAAGTTGGCGCCCACACCCCAAAAAACATGTTTTTAATAGTAGTATTTTATTAACTATTATCTTCTTTAACTTTTGACCATGTTCGTTTGGCAAGCCGGATAATAAGCCTGACGGGACGCATCTGGCCTTGGGGTTTTGGTTTGCTCCCCCTGGGCTAGTATGTCTGTGTAACCGTAACTGTACATGGTGTATTAATTTTTTCTCATGCCCTCTGTCTTCCAGGTACCCATCAAAACTGAATAAAGATTTGAATTTTTGTAAAATTGTACTTTCCATCCTCTTTCATGAATTGACTCTCCTTTTTTATTATCTCTTAAGAGTGCTAACACAGGAGCCTCAAAACAACTGTCACATGACCTGACAACAAAGATTCTTCAACATCATAGTTAAGAGCAGGGTATTAAACATGCAGCTTGTGGGCCGAATCAGACCCACCAAGGGTTTTAACGAAAACGCAAGAGAAAAATTAGATATGTCCACTTGATATCGCCATTGCCAGGCATCCCTCACAAAGCATATTTGGGCATGTTTTTCTCTCTTTACTCTTTTGTACTCATTAAGTTTTTCTCACTTTATGTATGTATGTGTATATATATATATATATATATATATATATATATATATATACATATACATACATATATTTCCTGTCCTTTAATCTACTCCTCCGCCCCGTGAAAAGTTTTATACCATGTGGCCCTTGAGTGTTGACACCACTGGTTTAGGGGAAAGATAGCGCCACATTTAATTTTGTGAGCAATGATCAAGACATTATAATAATTGACAATTGATACTATACTATTTTATCACAGATCCTGACCCACCCACCATCAACTTATTAGAAAAGGGAACATTGACATTTTTTTCATTCAGAAAAAGCTTCATTTTGTAGAGTACTTGAATTGTTTCTTTCACTCATTTGAGACAGGTGGAAACGTGTTGGCCTGGAGAGGTATGGGCGCCACCAGGCTGTACTTGCCTAAGACACACAACAGGAAATGGTGCCCCGACGACCCATGTGGTGAAGGAATCCTACCTACCAACCAACCAACCAACCAATTTGTAGAGTACTTAACTTATATCTGTCTTTAAAGCTTTACTTAAAAAACTGTTGCACTTAAAGAAAAGGGTACCCTAATAGTGTATATTTTTTCTGCTAGGTACATTTAGTTATGTCAAATTGAGTTATTTGACATAGTTTTTTTGCTGTATGGGTACATGTTTTATTCGATTTTGGGGGGATTTTAAAATATGTAGGAACGTAAAGAAATACATAGCATTACTTTGTGTTCTGAAATGTTTCGGTACTTGAACAAATTATGGTCGAGCACAGTGAAAACTAATCAAAACCCATTATCAAAATATAGTACAGTTGGTTGAATCCTTTAACCCAGGGGTCGGGAACCTTTTTGACTCAAAGAGCCATAAAAGCAAAAAATATTAATTTTATTTTGGGAAAGAGCCACACCATATATTATGAGACAAATTTACTAAATTGCTAAACCCGCGCCCCAGACAAAAGCTTAGTCTTCAGCACATTTATTTTTGATGATTTGATAAAAATTATGAAAAGAGAATAATGCCAGAGCCCCTGTCACAAATTCAACAAACAGACCACTTTAAACTTGTCTCTTTCTTGCAATTACTCAAGATCGGTTAAACTCCTTTTGACCCTTTTTTTCATACATATGGGTTTCAAAACCAGATGCAAGCATTTATTTTGTAAAAACGTCACAACATTCTGAGAATAGGGAGCCTTATGTGCTTACCTTTGGCGAGAGATGGGAGGGAATGCTTGTACTTTTTGCATAGCTCCACCCATCCCTCCCACTCACCCAATCAAATGACTAAATTCTCTTCCGGTGTTTTGGCGTATTTACAGTTCTGTGGATTCATCATAAAGTATCTGAACACTGAACACAGATTATATAGTGAACTTTTAAATAAAGGATTCTTTAGCGTTGTACAACCAAAACGAGTTTTTTCCCCCCTTTTTTGTGTGACACCTTGACTGTAAATTTTAGTGAAAAACGTGCCCTTTATATACTGCGAAGTGTTTCCACTGCATTTAGCTTTGGTTCGACTTTACGTGTACCTGAATAGGATAGACAAACCCGGTTTTGAACAAGATGGAGAAATTTTGCATGCAATCAAATTGGTCTCTGAGCCACAGATACTCATAGAAAGAGCCATATATGGCACGCGAGCCATAGGTTCCCGACCCCTGCTTTAACCTCTTGGGTCGTAGGGGCACCATATCCTGCAGCGTGTCTTGGGCAAGTACAGCCTAGTGGCGCCCATCTTTCATCAGGCCAATATACAATACAATTGTCAACATGCGTTTCGTATTACATTCGTGCTCTTTTCTGGAAAAAAAAGAAGCTCAACTGTGTCAAAATAATTCCCACCACGTTCCGATGCGTCATCACCTAGTAGGCGTGGCTGTATTCTAACGCGGAAGTGCCTCTCTCCCTGAATCTGCAGTTCTCATCGCGGTCCCGAACCGAGGAAGTCCAAATTGGTTTCTTCGTTGTTTTTCTTTTTCTTCCCGTTGAGATGTTTTCATCGAAGAGGTTTGTCTCTTTGAATTCTTATTTTTGCCATGCAGTTCATATATTTGACACGGCGCCACCGCAAACAAAACAAACAGGAGTTTTAGTCCGGTTTTCGGCTGGGCTCGGATTTCGGGTGGTGGAAACACAGTTCCTGGAGCTGGCAGGGTGTGACTGGGAAACTGGGAAAGACAAATGCGAATCTCGATTTCCTCCATATTAAGGGGTTCAATCATTCGATCTTTGATTCAGCCAACCGATCTTTCTTTTTGAGTTTAGCTCTTCCAATTGTACTGAAAAGGTCAAACATCAAGTTATTTGATTGGTAATTGTGAACATTTTGAATGGACATTTCAAAAATAAATGTCGCCACAAAAATTAACCAGAAAGCCTCTTTTTAATGTTATAAAGTAATATAAATGCACCCAACTGCAACAATAATTTAAAAATATTTTTGCTTATCAAAGGGGACATGAAAATAAACTCATTATCAATGTGTTTTAATATAATTTTTTAATTAATTTTATAATTTCTAAGTCTACTAATTTTCCCTTATCTTACTTTAATCATTAGCATGTTCTTGTCACCCACGTTGGGTGTAGATGTGTGTGTTCGTGTGTGTGTGTTCGCGTGTGTCCAGCACTCCAAACCAAATACAGTATCTTATCTCATTAGCTGCACCGCTTAACCTCAGTAGGGTCGCGGGGGTGCTGGAGCCCATCCCAGCAATCATCGGGCAGTTGGCAGAGGACACCCTGAACTGGTTGCCAGCCAATCGCAGGGCACACAGGGACAGACAACTCGCTCACCCATTCACACCTAGGGACAATTTGGACCGGCCAATCCGCCTGAAATGCATGTCTTTGGAATGTGGGAGGAAACCGGAGTGCCCGGAGGAAACCCACGCAAGCACGGGGAGAACATACAAACTCCGCACAGTAGGTCCGGTAGCTGGATTTGAACCCACACAGGAGGTTCCCAAGACCTTAGAACTGTGCCGCACACGCGCTAACCACTGCCCCGCCATGCTGCCAAATACAGTATGACAATAGTAAATAACGTACGGCTAATAAAATCCTGTCTTTTGGTGCCGACACTTTTCACCGTTGTCCTTCTGTGTGTATTCAAAAAAAAAATCTACTACAGAAATTAAATAGAAATAGAGGTTCTACAAAACTATCAAATTGAGTGCTTGAAAACAGGGACCTCAAACATTATTTTGCTATCGTTTTATAAATAAAATCATATTAAAGAAATTTTATAAAAACACTAATACTATAATACAAAAATACTACGACAGAATTATACCCCAAAATACAACTACAGTCATGTTACAAAATACTTTTAAAAATCGGATAAAAAACACGACTATGGAAAGTCAAGTCAAGTCATTTTTATTTGTATAGCCCTTAATCACAAAGAGTCTCAAAGGGCTTCAAAGGTTATTACACAGACTATTTTTTCAGACTATTATTACACCATCCCCTGATCTGGAACCAACATGAGGGCAAGGAAAAACTCAGAAAACCTAGACATGAGGAAAATGAAGAAACCTTGAGAAGGGACAGCACATGTGGTATCCCCCTTCCAGGATGACCAGACAGCAAAGGATGTTGCAATCACAACTAATACAGAGATATTGTCCACGAAAAGTATAGGTTATTCGTATGCTATAGCGTAGAAGTGAAATAAAACAAAACCTACTGCGCAAATAGTACAAAAATACTATTGTGGAAATGCTACTAAAATACTACTGCAGAAATATGAAAAAACCTACAAAAGTAAAACAAGTAATTCTACAAAAAGTGCTATTTAATTGCAGACCATTTACCATTCATTTAGGTTGATGTCATGCCTGCGACCTTCGGCGTCCTTGGCGAGCAGAAGATTCCTGCGCTCAGCGGCCAAGAACGGGAAAGCGCCCGACATGGAGGAAGGTGAAAAATCATCGTCACTGAAAAGAAAAATGTCTTAAATGTTTTACTGGATGAAATCATGATTTGGGTTTGACTTTTCCAGCCCAGGAATCAAAATGTGACGTGTTTTGTTTCTCCAACAGGAAATCCTCTGTTGCACGTGTCAAACGGTGTGTTGGTAATCATGTGTAATAACGTTGCAATTAGCAGTACTAGGGCTGGGCCATAGTGTTAAGAAAAAGGTAAGGTCATGCTAATTAGCAGCACCGCTGAATATGAAAGAGCTAAGCAGCATGTAAAGATTCAAAAGAATAATCTGTCATTCATACATTATAGTAGACCCCCGGGATACGACATGTAATTTTTTTATTGAGGTGAGGATCGAATGGTAAAATTGCTGTATAGCTGGGGATAAAAACCTACGGTATTTAGCTATGCCTTCCGAACCCCTAGTACTCCAGAAAAAAATAATTATACAAAAAAATAGTATATCATAAATATTACTTTGTAACATGCATGTATATGATCAAATTACAAATAAATATACATGTAAATTAAAAATAAAATTTTTATTTACCTTTGGTATGATATGACAAGCTGGTAGAGCGGAGAAGCAGGCGAATGCCCGGGTTGGGGGGGTGGGGTGCTTGTCATGCCGTTTTAAGATTTCCATACTTTAATTGCATTCTTATTTTTGATAATAGTCCCAATCCTAGTGGTGTTTCTTAATTCACTCCCATTGTTATTAGGTTTTTGCTTCTGAATTTAGCATCACTGCAAGCTCTGGACCGAGAGTAATTAAAATACTGTACAGAAAATATCGTAAAAGTATTGTTTCGCTGATTTGCTTCCATGGTTTTCATGTATTTTGCTTCTCCCCTAGCATCACTGCCAGACTTTGACCCATAGTGAACAAATAAAGTAAGAAATTACCGACTTGCATCACAAGATTTTCAATTGTACAAAGAAAGGGAAATGCATTGTAGGAGGTAGTTCAACCAATAGCATATTAGCATTTTAATGATTCCATGACACAAACCAATTGCAGACCAGCATTTTCTATGACGTTGACCAATAGCAAACGGGCATCTTGGAGATGTAACTCATCATACGCACACACACTTAAAAATATTTTGGGCATGCAAAAAATAAATGTCGTATCATGGAAAAAATGCAAAAAAAAATAAAATTTCTTCACTGTAAAAGTTAAAATGTCAGGCAGTAACACTGTATCCCAGGGTTTTTCCTGTATCTACCTCCTTCAAAAAACATCAAATATTAGTGCTGTACTGATGACTCAATGTGACTATTTATGTCTACTACCCCCCAGGAGGTGCAGTCCTAATTATTGCTAATAGCGTAGCACGTTTCTCCTCTATAGCATGTCTCCCGCCTGCCTGGCTGACCTCTTCCATGCCTGACTCTTTCCACATCTCAAATACTTTGACTTCATTTTCTTTCCACAGAGCGGCTAAACTAAACACCCACTGGGATCGGTTATCGTCTGTTAACATTTTTCTTTTTCCTTTCAGTTTCTTTTCACGCTTTTCATGGGACAGCAGTGAGGAAATGGACTTCAAATTGGGCCTGGTCATTGAACAAGAGAACATTTTTATTTCGTCACTGAAGTCCCATGATAAGACGGAACAAAATATTCAAGAAAATGTGAGCGGTGTACTTAATTTTGTGCGATTGAATTTCCTTCCAGTACGAAACAGACTGAGAGAAATTGTGGGAGCTTCCACAAATTGGAGGTATGATTATATATTCTTTATCCTCTACATAGAATAGCTAATCCCTTGTCATTTAGCGGGCCAACTTTGGCATCCTCTGTTCATGCCAGTTTTTTTTCCACTAATAGGTTCCACGGATAAATACGGACATGGCAGAATTATGCCGTCACTTTACACGTACCTTTACATTTGTTTTTTTTCCAAATTAATCGTTTTCAAGACTTGATTGATGATCGTATCAAAGCAGACAAAAAAGATCAGAGGGCAAGCAAGTGGCTGTTTTGACATTTTGTTTACAAGGTGTGCTTGTACGTGGCTAGCCAAAATCATAGATTTACGCTATATATAGGTTAGGGGTAAGTTCTAGGGCTTGAACCCGACACAACCCAGAATGCTTTGCGGCATTAAAATAGTTCTTATTGGGTAAAATAACCACTTTGCAAAAATGTACTTAATAAGGCTGGTTAGAGAACAGATTAATTGCAAAATTGAGGGAATACTGTATCTTCTCTATCCTCTGCATAGAATCGATCTCTTGAATCATTTTTGCACTAATGCACTGTAAAGGCGCAGTGATGTGTTAATGATCCCGTTTTGTTTTTAATTCTGCAAAGCGACCATCAGCAGGCCATGTCGGAACGCATTTCCCTGTCATCCATGTTGGCCCGGTCCCAGAGCGAACTCCCAGCCAAAAGCATGAAGGAAAGCCTCCTGGAGGTCCATTTACCTCTCGGTTCTGAGCCTCAGCTTAGGGAGAAATACCTCACCTTCCATAACACCGTCAGGTAGTCGCCCATGTGTTGTATGGTACACCAACTTCTTCATTGCTCGCTTTCTTTTTCTTCAGGTTCGGACGCATACTGGAGGACTTGGATAGTTTAGCAGGTATCAGCTGGAAGAAAATATATTGATTGATTGATTAATAACGATGATGTAGACGTCTCCTTTTTGGTCTTCAGTGCTCATTTCCTACTCGCACACATACAACCCTGCCCTGAAGAGGTCTCCGTTATCCATTGTTACTGCTCTGGTAGACAAAATCGGTAAGTGCAAGCTACTCGGGAAATATTTTCGAGCTTGTCTTCACGATAACTGAGTTATCGATTGCAGACATGAGGCAGCAGGTGATCTATCCCGACTGCGACATCAAGTTCTCAGGTCACGTGACCTGGGTGGGCTCCACTTCCATCGAGGCCAAGATGCACATGACGCAGGTGCAAGGTCAAAATATTCCTTTTAAAGACACAAAAAATTAAAATAGCAACAATAATTTATGTATTGTTGTATATGTATGTATTTATACATGGACATATAAAAGATATAAATGTGAATGAGAAATATTTGTATTCATGTATTAATATTTAATTCTATGTTTAAGTTAGTTCCACATTCAATGCTATTTGTATTCTTTATTTCTTGTTTGTAAAATCGTTTTTTACTTTGGTCTATTTATTTAGGTGTATATATATTTGTAGATTTAATTTTAATTTTATTTTAATTCATAAATTTTTATTGTAAATACTTTAAATACTGTAAATAATTTTTTCGTTTTTCATCCAACCATTTAGCTAGCTAGCTATTGATCTAAGTTTGCTGGCCCTCTATCAATAGAAAATTGTACCCTATTGCACCCTTGAAATGTGTCAGTCCATCTAATAGCTTTTCCTTTGCAGTTTTATCATTGGCTGCCACTGACGTCTTTCAACTTCATAGATCCATTTTAGCAAGAGCGTAGGTTTGGTCTTTCCATCAGTTGGGCCATAGCGCAATATTTTTAATGTGATCACATTACAATGATGGCTCAATTTTGGTGTGGACCCATCCCCTCCATCCATGCAAATTCTATGCCCTTGATTTTAACTGTCAGTCACTGAAGAAATATGTAATAATTTTAATATGGTGTCCCGTTTGTTCATTTAAGTACCGTAATGGCGCCTATTCCCCGATTCTGGACGCTACATTTGTTATGGTGGCCCGTGATCCGGAGAACAAGAGGTGGGACCAGGTCGAAGTCTGGAAGTCAGAGGAACTGCGGTGACTTTGTGGTTTCATTTCCAGGGCGGCTTATGTAAACCCTCTGAGACCGGAAGGGCCCAAAGAAGAAAATCTTTTCAAAGAAGGAGAAGGTAAGAGAGGCCAAGTCAAGTCACATTTATTTGTGATGCCCTTAATCACAAAATGTCTCAAAGGACTGCGCAGGCCACAATGACACCATCTCCTGATCTGAGACCGACATGGGGGCAAGGAGAAACTCAAAAAGCTCAGCATGAGGAAAATAAAATAATAATATTGGAGCGATGTGGTCAAACTTTCTTGTCTTGGTCAAAATTCTCGCTGCCACATTTTGAAGCAGCTGCAAACTTTTGATGCTCAACATTTGGAGACCAGACAGCAATGCATTACAGTAACAAACGCATGAATCTCAGCATCTGATTTTGACAGCATCTGGCGAATCTTTGCAATATTACAAAGGTGGAAGAAAGCTATTTTAGTCATACTTTTCACCTGTACCGGTAACTGAAACAACAGATTAGGATCAAATCTGACACCTAGATTTTGACAGTCACTCTGGGATTATATTACATTTGTCAAAGTTTAGAGCAGTGCTTGGCAATAAGTCACAAGAATGAGCTGACTTAAGAGTGACTTTTGACTCATGTGATGTTTGTCTCTAGCTAACAAGTCTCGGCGGGTGGAGCTAAGCACAGCTTCCCTCCTGAAGGTGGCGCCGACGGCAGAGGAGAGGAAAATTGTTCACAGCCTCTTCCTCGGCACATTGGACAACAAGTAGGAAATTACAGATATACAACCCCTTACCGTTCCTGTCAAATTTGCCTAAATTCCAATCCAAGACGGAACCAAAGTAAATTGAATGCCGTTGTTAAACCCCTTTGGAGAAAATGGACACTTTTAGTCTCTTTTGCAAGGTTACACTTTGAGGTTTTGTCCCTATTTGAAATACTCAATGCAAATGCCACAAACATTGAGTAAGCAGAGTTGGAACACACAGAAATAAGATGGCTTCCATTCTCGCCTGAATTTTTATTTTGCAATCAAGTTTCTGTAGATGAGTGTAGCATGGGCATCTTAGTTGAAAAACAGGTGAGACAATAGATTGAATCTTTACCAAGTACCTTGTCAAATTTGATTAAAATCTGAAAAACTAAATATTGTATTTTACACTTTTTTCTGGGGTTGGCAACCTATGACACGGGTGCCAGCAGTGGCACGCGAGCGCACGGCAAAATAATAATGATTATATTTTTTAAATGCGCATTTTTACCTGGAATTTAGACATTTTCAGTTGCGCACCGTGTTATATAGAGGCTTTACGCTAGCGCCCCTTGGTGTGTCAGTGTGTGTTTTTTCGCGGCACCTCGTAGAGGAGAGATCCGTGTTTTAACCCAGCCAACTAAAGACGCGCGCGATAAATGAACGAATCATGACTGCTCCTCGAGCGAAAACATCTCGTTCTTTCCAGCCAGCGTGGACAGACGAATGAGGCTTTGTGCAAAAAATGACCGTGGTCTTTGTGCATTATGCCCCGAGAGCGTTGTACCTCTTGCATCAAGTGTTAAACGTCATTACGAGACAAAACATCAACATGAATTCAAGGATGAGTCTGACATGGTAGAGACATTAAAACTCGCTGTGTCCAGGTACGGCTAACAAACACAGACCCTGAAAACATTTTCACTGCTAAAAAAACAAGCTATCACATTGCTCACTGAATGGCAAAGCACAGAAAACCATTTACTAATGGCGAATATTTTAAAGTAGCGTGCGTGTGCGCGTGCGCGCCTTCTGCTTTGCTGCTGTTATTTCAAGTTTTTCTAGTTTCTAAAATATGATTTTATTGATGAATGGTATGGTAGTTGTCCATAGCACTTGTTTTTTTACAGTAGTTTATTACTAATGAAAAATTGTTGATTCTGGTTCTTGTGGCAAAAAGTTGAAGTCATGGATGCTACAGGCCTTTCCACTTGTTATTCACATTCATTTTTTAGTTGATTGATGAGCAAGAATAGTGGAAGATAAATTGGTCAGTTATACCAGTGTTTTTCAAACAGTGTGCCGGGGCACACTAGTGTGCCGTGAGACCTTGTCTAGTGTGCCGCCGGAATTTGCCCAATTTTATCTTTCAAAAAAATCAGGCCATTATTCAGTATTTTTGCAATCTTCAGACGAGGAACTGTATTAGTCATCCATATCAGTAGATGGCAGTAGATTTTCATATACTTTTTTGTACTAATTATCTGCTCTTGAGGTAGCACAGTACATTTAATAACTTTATTTGTTTAACAAAGCGGTTTAAGATTGTACCGTAAAACATAAAGCATGTCTTTCTTTTTTATTTTAAGTATTATTTTCTTCCTTTTATATGCTAATTATCTTTTTATGAGGTACAGTGAAATATTTGACATTTCAACGGACGGTGTGCCTCGGAACTATTTTATAAATAAAAGTGTACCTTGGTTCAAAAAGGATTGAAAAACATTAAGTTATACGATTAAAATGTCTATCCATGTTGTACATTTGGACTGGTGTAAAATGACAGCTCTGTTGGATATTTAAAAAATGTTATGCGGGTCATTATTGTCATTGGTGTGGCACACTGATTTACAAGGACATTTGAAAGTGGCACTCCACACCGAAAAGGTTGCTGACCCCTGGTCTAGGAAATGTGAATTTCCCTGCGGGGATGAATAAAGTATCTATCTATCTATCTAGGTGTTTCCAAAAGTGGCCATTTGGAGACAACCAGTTTACAGCCCTTAAAACTTTGCATTTGTGTATTTTACTTTGGCTAACTTTTAGGCATTGTGAAAGGGTTGTAAATGACTTATCTTGACTTCTCTTTCTAAAGTCAATTCATGATTGTGCACACTTTTGCATAATACTTGTGATAAAAATGGATCCGTGGTTGCTTTTGTACACTTATTTTTCAAAACTGATTTTAATACATCTTGTAAAATTGTGATGGTAATTTCATTGGCTAACCAATGTGTTAAAACACATTTGAAACGGTCCCTCTTGGCTAAAGATTTTTTAAGCCGAAATGGTCATGATTTTTTTTTAATAAAGGCCCTCATAGGTTGTCAAATGAATGTTAAAAAAAAACTTTTGCCCAAGACTGGTTTCAATCCAAAGGTCAGAGGTTAATGGCTATGCCGGAAGGCATCTGAAAATAATCTGATGAGTCTGTTTATATTTGAAGGGGAGTTTTGTAGCCTAACAGACTGATTTCAACAATGATAGTCAAAAAAATCAGGAATGCTTTTAGGCCGATTTTTTTTATTCGGTCAGCATTATCGTGTGTTTTGAAATAAATATTTTACATGGTTGGATTCACCAGCGCATGTAAATGTCACCAAACCATGTTTGCGAGGAATCCTATCATGAGTGGAATTTCACAGCACCTGAGGGTGAGTCATACTGGCTTTATAGTTTTCGGACTGATGGTGGTGTTTCTGTGATGAAATATCTTGAATCCCAAGAGTTTAAGCATTCCAAAGGTATGTGGCATAACGTATCGCAGTGACTGGGACATTGTGAAGACACAACTTTATCCACAGTCTGACGGCCCAAAGGCAGACCCATGGAACGTTAAGGGGTTAATTCTTTCTAATTCCATTGTATGCTTATTTTTATTTCCCTTGCACCTGCCAAGCAGAGCTAGTTTGTTAGCAAGTAGTGTGTGTGGTCTTGTCAGCAATTCTTTCACATTTTGTGGTCATTGCACATGCTGAGCAGTGCCATCGTACCAATAACGCTACCTTTATTAACATTAGCAGCGCTGAAGCTTCAATCAACCCTTTTGGCAATAATGCATCTGTGATGTTAGTTGCATCAACATAAGCTACTAAGTTCCTCGAACCCACAGAGCTGGCCTAGCCCTTAGAGCAGAGGTAGGTAAACAATAACGCAAGGGCCACATGTGGCCACCCAGGATTTTTCACTTGAACCACCAAACTAAAATGGTCAATTATAATGACAATATATACAATAGTATATAAAATACATCTCATTTTTTTTTGTCTGCCAACTTAGTCCCCATGGTCCTTTTCTGTGTATACAACAAAAATATCTACTACAGAAATACTTTACAACAGAATTACTAAAACATAACTACAAAATTAAAAATAAAATGCAGTGTTTAATAACAGGGACCTATTATGTTATTTTGCTTTTGTTCTTAAAAGAGAAAAAATACCCCAATAATACTTCTACAGTAATACTACTACATAAATCCTACAAAAATACTGCAGAAATTTTACAATATCCTCCTATGGAAATATTTCATAAACACTCTTGTTGAACTACTACACAAATACAACTTAACTACTACTGTAATACAAAAATACTACAACAAAAATAAATCGGTAATTCTACAAAATACTACAAATAGGCTAGAAAAAAACTACTATGGAAAAATACTTTAAAAATCCTATGTAAATATTACAGAAATACTTCAAAAATACTACTGCAGAATTACTACAGAAATACTACAAATTAAAACTGCAGTAATACAACAAAAAACCTCGAATAACACTATAAAAATACTTTTAAGGAAATACTCAATGAATACTTCTACAGAAATACTAAAAAAATACCTCTACAATAAAACTATACATCCATCCATTATCTGCACCGCCTATCCTCAGTAGGGTTGCGGGGGTGCTGGAGCCCATTTTCGCTGTCCTCGGGCCGTGGGCAGGGGACACCCTGAACTGGTTACTGCACACATTGACAGAAGACTCACTCATTCATTCACACCTAGGGACAATTTTAACTGGTCAATTAACCTGACATGCATGGCTTTGGAATGTGGGAAGAAACCAGAGTGCCTGTAGGAAGCCCATTCCAGCACGGGGAGAACTTACAAACTCCACACAGGAAAGCTGGTAGCTGGATTTGAACCCATGACCTCAGAACTGTGCCACGGACGTACTAAACACTGACCTGCCGTGATACTGTAACACAAAATACTACTACAGAAATATCACATCAAAAATTATACACATATACTACAGAAATTATACATTGAAATACTTTCAAAATACTACACAGATATTACAGAAATGCTACTATGCACATACTACACGACATTCTATTTCAGAAACACTAAAACAATAAAACTACATTAAAACTACAAAAATAGTACCGCAGAAATACTTAAAAATACAACTAAAGTAATACTTCAAAACTAAATATAAAATTCAGTTTAGCTTAAAACGGGGACTTTAAAACCAATTTGATGAAACTAATCCATTTAAAAACAAATATAAAGAAATGTAACATATAATAAGTATAAAAAAAAATATATTGCCAAACGTGTATATTTAGTCATAAATGAAATTAATTGGATTTGACTCCAGGTTTATAACGCAATGCGGCCCCTGACTCCAAATTTGGCACTATATCACCGGTAATGCTATCTTTATTAGCGGTGCTTGAGCTGCACTCTATCAAAACAATGCTATCCGTTTGCATTGGCAACTAGCATTGCTTAGCTCAGGGGTGTCCAACCTGGTCCTCCAGAGCCGCATGTCCTGCATGTTTCGGAAGTTTCTCTTCCCCAACTCAGCTGATGCAAATACAGTATGAAGCTTGTTAGCAAGCTGTATGGGAGCTTGATAATGACCCAGGTGATTGGACTCACCTGTACAGTATTTGAGCAGAGAAACTCCAAAAACATGCCGGACATGAGTCACTTGATGACCAGGTTGGCCATCCCCGGCTTAGGTAATGACGCTAGTCACATTAACAATGCTCAAGCCGTATTCATATGTGGTCCAATACTAAGCGGGGTGAGCCATAAGCTTTAGTAACACTCGAGCTATACTTCTTTACAATCCTCGCTCCAATTAAGCGGGGCTAGATTTAGCATTAGCAGTGCATGAGCTCGACTAATTTACGGTCCTCCCCTAATTATGCTGGTCTAGCCTTTAGCACTGGAGACTAGCCTCGAACAAGTGATGATGACAAGAGCCGAATTAGTAATGCTTAAGCTGCACTCACGTTTAGTGCTTACACTTAGTGACCAGGGCTAACTGTTAGTATTAGTGATGCTTGAGCTTCACCTAAAATGAGGTCCTCACTTAAATTAAATGGTGCTAGCTGTTAGCATTGATGCATAGCAGCAAGTTGCATTAGAATTAGGATTTGCTTGAGCTGCACCCATTTATGGTCCTCGCACTACTGAACAGGAGTAGCCGTTAACATTAGTGATGTCTGATAGCTATCTGTTAGCATTGGGGACGAGCAACGCATGAGAGATAATACTAGATTCATTTGTATTAGCAGTGCTTAAGCCCCACTCCTGAGCGTTCCTTGCTCTACTGAGCAGTTTTAGTCTTTAGCATTAGCGGCTAATGTGATTGTGCCAGCAAAGTGTAATCGATTTTTTTCTTCCACAAAGGACCGTGAGCTTCAGCAGTCGAGTGTTGCCTCCCAACTCAGTCTGGATGGAAGACGCCAAACTCAAAGGCTTGGAGATCTGCCACCCACAGGAAAGGAACATCTTCAACAGGATTTTCGGAGGCTTCCTGATGAGGAAGGCATATGAGCTGGGCTGGGCTAATGCTTGCTCCTTTGGGTGAGCGACACATCCAACTACATAACCCACTCGGATACGGCGACCCGGCCTTATACCCTGCAATAGTCAAGTCACTTAATGTTTATGTATGACGCCATTAATCACAAGAGGTCTCAAAGGACTGTACAGACTACAGGATACTATTACACCATCCCTTGATCTAAAACCCACATGAGGGCAAGGAAAACCTCAAAAACCTCAGCATGAGGAAATAAAGAAACTTTAAGAACAGACCGGACATGAGGTAATTACCCCTTCCAGGATGACCAGGCTGCAATGGATGTTGCAGACAATGCGCTAACATCATTAAAATGGACTATAGTTGATAACTGAATGTCCGGTTGACAGCTTCCTGACGTCACCTTCATTCATAAAATATTGAAGTGTGTTTTATGCCTAGATTTAAACACTTCCACTGAGTTGTAAATCTAATCTCAGAGGGGGGGCAGAGCATTCCACAGCACCGGGGCACGAATGGTGAACGCTCTCGAACATGCGGATTTCTTTTTGGCTTTTGGGATCACTAGTAAACCTGCATTTTCCAAGTGAAGGCTCTGAGCAGGAACACGGGGCAGACGATGTAGCAGGGCAGATATTGTCACTGCTAAATCATTTAGTTTCCTTAATACAACATTTAGTCACAACCTCATATGTACAATAAGAGATAGCATTAGAATACAGTAACACAGTCACATTTAAGGCTGACAATCTGAGTAAGAACAAAGTCGAGTGTGTTTCCATATTTGAGTCGGCATATCAATTAATTGATTAAAACCAAATGTTTTAATTAGCAATACTATCATATCTTGTTATACTATTTTTATGCTCTTTGGGCCCAAAAGCTTGCAGTCTAAAGGGAGAAGATAAACACATGATTAATTACAAAAGTTTCTATAACCCAGCTATACGGCAATTTCACTTTATGGATCCCACCTAAGAACTGATCAATGTTGTATCTCGGCACAAAGTTGTCACAGTCACAATGACAATTATCCTTCTATACCAGGGGGTGTCGGCCCAGTCTGGTGGCAGTGGATGACATTCTTTTCCGCAAGCCGGTGGAGATTGGATCCCTTCTGCTGCTCTCATCACAAGTTAGGGAAAAATAGATGACGTAGAAAAACAAAAAAAAAATCCGACACTTACCTTGTTTTCAGGTGTGCTACACGGAGGCCAAGCACATCCAAGTCCGAGTGCACAGCGAGGTGTTTGACCCGCTGACTCGCCAGCATGACACCACCAACGTCTTCCACTTCACCTTTGTGTCCGACCGCGATGTCCCCAACATAGTTCCTCAGACTTATGGCGGTGAGGTTCAAGAAAGTATTTTCCCTATTTCAATCCCAATAATAACTTATTTCATTGCCTGACTGGGGCATTATTTTTCACCACTAGTGGGGATTAATTTAATATGTTGTGATTGGAACGTGACTGTCCAACCAAACGCCGTCAACATCAACGATCCATTAATATCTCCGCCAATCTCCCACCTGAACGGATCCCATCGCCTTTGTCTTTCTTTGACCCCTAAATATAGCCAGAGGAAAACAAATCTTGTGGCAAGAAATTCAAACATGGCCTGAGGGGACACTCTCTCAGCCGTAGGAAGGCCTTTTAAGGATGATTGTGGTGGTAATTGAATATTTTGTGTGCTGGGAGTTTTGCTTTAATTTCAATATATTCAGTGTTAGAGAGAATTGTTCTTTATGCAAAGCAGTTGCCAAATTCACCGGTAGAGGGGGCCAGCGATTCACCGGAAAATTCAGTTTAATCAGCCTAGTAATCGATAGACAAAACCTATATTTAACATATATTTAACTTTTAATTATTTTAGTTACAGTTCATGAATTTTGATAAGGATTACAAAAATTAAAGAATTATGATACAAACAAAATGCACATTCTGTTTTAATCTAACACCCTAGGGTTTATTTGTACATGGAATCGAAATTAAACAAGGGAAAAAAAAGGTTTCAGAAAATTTCGGGATGTTATAAAATCGACCGTTATTGTGTGGAAAAAAATGGTGTGTGTCTTGCAGGTGAAAGGGGGGGAGTGTCTAGTGGCGTAATGATTTGCTAGGAAGGGACTCACTGGAATTCAATCTTACCTAAAAGGGACAGGATCACTGCTTTGATAAGATTAATTTAGAATATTCATTTGCACAGGCAATTCCACTAAAATTAAGCCACCCACGAACCAAAACCGCATAACTTTGAAATTGAAACGGTCACCTTTTGATTTTGCGGGGTTGGTGAAATCCATGTCTTTGCTGAGGTCACAGCGTGAGGACCAATGAGATCTATTGGACTTGCTGAGTGGGACCACGTGCCAGTTAAGCGCACTTTTACAGCGATGGGCTCAGTGGTCATCCGCAGCGTCCTGCAGGCGGGCCAAAAGAGGCCAGTGATTTGTGGTTTAAACAACGCCCCAGGGGTGTGATTTGGGGTAAGGCCAAGCCTATCCCGGTGTGCTCAGGTGTGAACGTTTTTTTAGATTAGTGAGGGAGGTAAGAAACTTACCTCAAGATTGTTATGAACCCAATGGGGGCAGACTATTAAAGCGAAGTAAGCTTGTACATGTGAATGGCCTAAACACGACACATTTTGTAATCACTTCAGCATGATTAACACATAGACAT
The DNA here is from genome assembly GCF_059441175.1 of Urocampus carinirostris. Taxonomy (NCBI): domain Eukaryota; kingdom Metazoa; phylum Chordata; class Actinopteri; order Syngnathiformes; family Syngnathidae; genus Urocampus; species Urocampus carinirostris. Next base: position 3,210,074 of record NC_142366.1, read on the forward strand.
GAATGTTTTAATTACAATAACAAACTTCATGTTATCAGACTTTGTTGTAATCCGGTGAATATTTGTGGTATCTGATAAGACATGCGGGCAACACGGCAGCGCACATGTTCTGAGGTCATGGAATGTGTTGTAATTAGAAAGTGACTTAATCTAATTTTAATATTCTGGAAAAGTTCCAAAATTAATTTAGTTTTCCGCGGTTCAGTCCAAAATAAGGAATTAACCTACTCTGAAAAGCTTGTTGAGCTGCAGTGAAACCTTCATTCTGCTAGAGTCTGTTAATGAAATGCGTTGTGATGCCATAAACTGTTATATTCAACAATTGCTGCCAAAGTACAAGCTACTTGACTTGAAAATCGTTTTGAATGTAGAATCCTAAAAATATGTATTTTTTTCTCTTACTGCAGAGTCCATGTTGTATTTGGATGGGAAACGTCACTTTAATCAAACTGTGGAGTCCAATTGAAAGCTGCCATGCCAGAAATACCTTTTCTTTTTCAGTCCGTCCGAGAGGGAACATGTGTGAAATCTCTGTTATTTTGTATTCTTTTCGCTATTTTTTTATTATTATTTATCATTATCTCGGTGAGTTTAAACACTGCTTCGATGTATTTTTCAATTTACTCTGTAACATGCCTTACTCTGCCTTTCGGTGCAATAAACGGATTTTTTGCTACACAATTATCCGTGCAAGTATTTATTTTTTTATTTCCTGGAATGTTGAGCTGCTGCGGAATGCAGCCGGTTCCTGTTCTGCTCTTTTGCGTGTGGCGTGGAAGTCACTTAAGTGACACCTGTTTGCTTTTTGGGAGGCGACGGCAAATGCGGATGAGCGTCGTCTGAAAAGCATGACTTCCTCAAGGTAAGGTTCTCGTTGGGAGTTTGGAAAATCGGGCTTTTTCATGACCCTTATTAATAAATTTGCTACGTTATACCTTCTAAAAGGATGGGCATTATAGAAGATGAGTAAAAAGCGTTTTCGTAGTTTACGATGAACATAATATTAAGCTAACAGTGTAATTTAATTTTAGTTAAAGGTGGACACGGTCCAATATTGTGAAACTTCCTGTTCCTTCAAGAACACTGTTTTCCAATATAATGTTGAATATCCTGCTTAACATTTATATTAGCGAGCATTTTCTAAACAATGCTAGGATTTTGATACAAAGAATTTTTATGTTGCAACCAAAATAAAAAACAAGTTAAAAAGAATGATATCAAATTAATACAATTCTATTAACTGATTTCAGCCAAGGAGTACCGATACCACTGTATTTATTTTTGGATTCAAATTCAAAGATCATTATTTCGGTATTTAAGGAATCACTCAATTACTTAAATTCTACATTAATAGTAATATATGCGGCAGCACGGCGGCGCAGTTCTGAGGTCATGAGATCAAATCTCCTGTGTGGAGTTTGCATGTTCTCCCCCTGCTTGTGTGAGTTCCCTCCCACACTCCAGTTTTCTCCCACATTCCAAAAACATGCATGTTAGGTTAATTGGTCGGTCCAAATTGTCCCTAGGTCTGAATAAGCGAGTGAATTGTCTGTCCCTGTGTGCCCTGCGACCAGCTGGCAACATGTTCAGGGTGTCCCCTGCCCACCGCCCGAAGAATGCTGGAATGAGCTCCAGCACCCCCGTGACCCTACTGAGGATAAGCGGTGCAGATAATGGATGGATAGTAATATATGCTCTTTAGAAATTTAACCCTTGTTTTGACCTCAGTTTAAGGACCATTTTTGTATTTTTTCATACAGCTTACATAGAAATGTGAATAAAACAAAACTTCGTTTCTTCTACTCTTGGAACTGATCTATGAAAAGTTAATGTATTTATAGTGAAAGAAAATATATTTCAGGGGATTCTTTCTTGGTTTTTAAACACAGAAGAAATTAATTTTCACGTGTACAAAAGAAGAGTTGAAATAAACATTGCTAAATATATATGAAAAAACTTTTTGTTTTAGGATAAGACTAAATATATTTTTACATTTTTGGAAAAAAATGGACTACAGTATAACTTTAAAAAAACCAATAAACCATTTTCAGTCAAATTATATCATCAAAGAGTATTGAATAACAATGTTCAATATGTGAATAAAAACACTTTTATTCTATGGTTAGACAAAAACTATATTTCATGATCAAAAGAGGCAGGATATCTCGAATGAATAAAAACAACTTAATAAACCAAGTCTAGACAAATAAAAGCAACAAAGCGTATTAAATAACTGTAAGAGAGCATTTGAAACGCCCAAGTACCACAATTACAAAAGTACTCTTTGGTCAAGACTATACGTATTGTGTTTTACGTTACATAAACTAAAATAAACTTAAATTGTGCTTCTTATAACTCTGCGATTTTAAAAGTAACTCGCTGAATGACACGTGTTTCTCTTTTATTTTGAAGTGACCGGAAGTGTAGTTGCAGCGTCTGGTGAAGTCGTCGTCTTTACGTTTGCTCGCTCGCTCAAGCAGTTTCTCTTCATCTTCAGGGAGGTAAGAAGACGCGCGCCGTCGCTTCCGGGATGTGCGCGCGCAGGTTTTTTAAACGTACGCGCGTGAGTACGTGGGGGCGACTGTAACCTACGATTTTTGTCAGAGTTTGCTTTGGTGCGCGTGCGTCAATCAATTGATCGATCAATCAATTAATCTTCCGGTGTGGGCGGCGGCTGTCTTTAGGGGGAGATCCATTGTGGTCCGAATTGATGAGAGTCACGTGATCAAGCTTTCGTTTTATTTCCTTACAACCGTACTTCCTTTTTTTTGACTGGAAATGGGGATTTTTTTTTTCATTTCGTCATGCCTGTGTTTGGAATGGACGGCTCAGTTTTTTTTATTAGAACAATGGAGTTCATACAATCGGTTGATGTTTGAAATTCCGATAACTAATATTTTCGGATAGGGTTTGTTTGTGACACAGCGAGAAAAAAAACCCACACCAATAAACGATTGACAAAAGGAAATAATAAACTATTTGCACCAAAATACCTGTACAATAAAATCATACAATGCATGTACATGTAAAGGGAGTAGTCTGAAGCTGAAGCTTTTAAGTGCCTAGCCCAATTCCATTGTGTTCCTTGCATGCAATATGTATTCAACACCAGAACAAGAAAACAAAACTTAACCCCACAAAGGAAAATAAGAAAACAAAGAAAGGACATTTCAAATAGTCTCGCTAGTGGCTCCTATCTCATAAAATACTCAAAGAAACTTGATGTATTAATCTCATTTTTTATCTAAAATACTTCTAGTATGTTTTTTTAAGTAATATTAATTGGGGACATTTTAAAAGGCTTCATCTAAATTGTTTCATAAAATACCTTTTCGCGTGACGTACTACAATGAACAAGGACTAAAATTAAATTAAGCAAAACCTGAAAAAAAATGTCCAAAGTGTGATCAGGAATGAATTGGTATTTTCTTGGAAAAGTAATTCAAATCGAAGTTAAGGTTTTACATTAGAGTCTTGAATACTATTTGCTGTTTACTGTATTTGTTTATATGTTTGTTATTATTGTTATTATTTTTAAATTACTTAAAGACAGACTCAGAGTTTTTGAACCATATCTAAATTTTATGCCGGTGTTGTCAGGTTGGCTTTGCTGGCCATTCTACTTGAGCGAGGTTTTTGGGGCTGTGGTTTGTTGAAAAAGAGCCAGAGAGCCACTAAGAAGTGCCTAAGAGCAGGATGACCGCATAAAGCTCCAGGGCCGCTTGTACACAAAATAAAATGTTTATAAATTTTATTGGTATTTATTGGGGGTGCCTTGATACAAAAGCGCGCTAACTAAATGTCCAGAGGCTTAAATTACTACTGTGTAAAATTTCAGAAAAATCAGTTCAAGTAAGCCACTTGCGAACACACACACGCTCGCAAATAAGGATTTATATCGGAGTCTAGATCTAGTTTAGGGGTGTCAAACTCGTTTTAGCTGGGGGCCACAAATGCTATAAAAAATCTCATGGGGGCCAGACTAGTAAGTTTAAGAGAAAGAGAGAGCGATAAACAGATAGGGAGAACAAGGGAGACGGAGTAACAGTGGGAAAAAAAAGAGAGAGTAGAATAGAGATATGAATGGAGAAGAAGGGGGAAATTAATATATAGAGAAAAAGAAAGTGAAAAAAGAGAAAGATAAAAAGAATAAGAGAAGTGAAACAACAGAAAGAAGAAGAGTCAGCAGGAGAAAAAGAAACAAAGTGAGGTGAAGGGAAAGGGAAAGAAAGGGTGAGAAAGAAAGAAAGAATTAAAGTGTAAATTATAGAGAGCAGTTAGAAAGAGAGCAAGACAGAGAAAAAGAGTCAGAGTGAGAAAAATAGAGAAAAGATAAAAAGAGAGAGAAAGAGAGAGTGAACAGGAGAAAGAAAAAGGGAGAAATAAATAAAAAGAAGTGAGTCAGAGAGAAATCGAGAAATACTACCACAGTTGTTTTGCAAGTGTTACCTGGTTTTGGTGACATCTGGTGGAAATATTTAAAACTACAGCTCATTTTCCTCTTGCGCTTCTCTCACCGTTGTCTTGCGGGCCAGATTTAAACCATTGGTGGGCCAAATCTGGCCCGCGGGCCGCCTGCTTGACACCTGTGATCTAGATAGCAGATATGATGTGTTATCATATATTTTATACGTACATATATTTTTTAATTGATTTATTTTCTCTTGTATTTTCTCCTTTTCTGGAGAGGAGGAAAAAAGTTAAGAAAAAGAAAAAATGGGAAAAAATATTTGAATATTTTAACCTGTTTTCAAGATCCAAACATGAGGGCTCAGGTTTAAAGAACCTTTAGTGTTGAATTTTTTTCCTAATATTTCAAATCAGGGTATCAAGCCTCCTTTAGGGTTGAAAATAAATCACATCATCTCTGAACTTCATTACCTAGATGCCATTGACATGGTGACCGAGCAGCAGGAAATGCTGATGGTAAAGTGTCTCCATGGTAACCAATGTGTCCATAATATATGTAATGTGCAAGAGATTCTCCTCAGGTGCGTCATAGGAATTGAAGTCGTCGCATTGGTAACAAAATTCCAAATGGGAGTTCTTTGAAAGTCAGTCTTGCTACTTTTTAAATTTCCTAGGTCGAGTTTGGTTTGCTTTCGGTGAGTTTTCTCACTCTGCTTTTTTATTCTTTTTGATGTGCTTCTTTTTTGGACAGATTGTGTTGAAAGGCAACACACAGGAAGTGTGAGGAAACTGTGTTTTTTTGTGTGTGTATGCGTGTTTTTTGTGCGCAATACCTGCTCCTCAATTGCTCCTCCTGAATGAATGTTGACTCACGTCAGACTTTGGCGCGTTTGTGTGTGCAGGTAGTGTGTGCAGGTAGTGTGTTGCACTCAATTATGTACGTGACTACATTATGTAAGGTGTTTGCAGTTAAACGTCTTTTGTGTGCATTAATTTGTGAGCGTATGTGTCGAGTCGTAGTAGGTCTAAATGAAAGCATGTGAGCAGCCTGTGAGTGTACGTGCAAGTATGTCAGTGTGTGTGTGTGTTATATTTTATGTTTTGTGTGTGAATTTTTTTGTGTGAAGACATTTGTCTTGGTGTTTATGTGCCTGCTATTATCTGTGTTTGGGTATTTGTGAGCGTGTCCGTTTGTGTGCGTGTGTATGCAAGTTTGCGTGAAAACACATTTCTTTTAGTACAGGTGTGTCAAACTCATTTGAGCGTGGGGGCCACATGGGAAAAAAAAAATTCACAGGGGCCGTACCAGTAGATGAGAGAGAGAGAGACACACATTCAGAGCGAGAGATCGATAGATGAATGGACAGATAGATCAACAGATAGAGAGAGACACAGAGTGATAGAGTGCATGTTACAGTGAGTGAGAGAGAGAGTACACAATACAGAGAGAGAGAGAGTAAACAATACCGTGAGAGAGAGAGAGCACACAATTCAATGAGAGAGGGTACACAATACAGTGAGAGAGTGTCTTAGTGCATATGTGCATGCCACTATCCGTGTTTGTGAGCATGCGAGTTTGTGTTGCTGTGTATGCAAGCTTTCGTGAAAACGTGAATGGGTAGGATTTTTTAATTCTGTTTATTTACCACTGTTGTGTGTTTGACTGCTAGTTTGTTTGTGCGTGTGTTCACTGTAAAGCAAATTTGAGTATGCACTTGTCCGGCGACTCCAAGGCTGACCAAGCGGGGGAGATCCCTACAAAGTAAAATCTTTTAATGCCAATTCGCAGCAGTGTAATGTCGCAGGTAGATTTGACCCTTTTATGCATGAATCCAAATCCATAATATATTATTTATATTTAAAATTAATTTATACCTTAATAGGAGCAAACGCAAACTTTTGTCCCCTCAAACCAACATAATGGAACCAGACACACAGATGCACCCTCGCGTGTGCATCAAAGCACTGAGAAAGAAAGGTATGTTGTTTTTGTTATATGTCGAAGTGTCCTTGGGCAAGGCACTGAATCCCTAATGCCCCCAATAAGCAAGTCGGCGCCTTGCATGGCTGCATGGCCGCTATTGGTGTGCGAGTGTGTGTGTGAATGGGTAAGTGTCAAGCACATTGTAAAGCGCTTTGTGAGGTCTTCATTGACTGTATAAAAAATGCAGACAGACAGACTTGTTTATTGTGTTTGTGTGTGTGTGTGTGTGCGTGTGTGCATTGGCTGTTGTTTCTTGTATTTTTGTCTTTTTATGAAAGTTTTTGTGTGTGTATATGTTTGTACGTCTGTATTTTGTGTATGTGCCTGGTAAACCTTCAATTGACTTTCCGGGAGTGTATGTGTGCTTTTAAGTGGCTGAGAGATCGTGTACTCAGTGCTCAAGGTGCGTTTGTGTTAGAGGCCCAGCCTTGCCTCAATAATCATCATCCCCGGTCGATTATAATGGACAAAAAGTAGCTGCGTGGACTTTAAATCATTGATGTCGCCGCTCGATGTTGCTCTCGTCCTTGTTAACAAATTCAGGGGCGTGTGAAAGCCTCAGAAACTTTCCTGAGCATCCGGGGAAAAAATGTGACTTTTTAACCATTAACATGAACTCAAGTGCATAATCTCACCCCTGACTTGACGAGAACTTCTCAAACGCGTAAAGCATGAAAATCCGGTTGAGAGTTTTTTTTTTATTTCACGCTCGAGAAAGTTCACGGGCCATGAGTAAAGATAGACTTTTTTTCAGGACCGATACAGATTATTAGTAGTAAGAGAAGGCCGATAACCGTTGTTAGGAGCCGATATTCATCTGCTAGAAAAGCTGAATAATTGGTGAAAGAATTTTTTAATAATGCAAAAACAGAGAATATTTGTTATGAATTGAATGAAAACTTTAATAGATCTCTGAAACCTCTTAAAGTAAATACATTTGAATTTCAAGTCAAGTCATGTTTATTTGTATATCCCTTAATCACAAAGAGTCTCAAAGGGCTGCACAGACCAGACTATTGCAAACCACTGACTATTATTACACCATCCCCTGATCTAAAACCTACATGAGGGCAAGGAAAAACTCAAAAACCTCAACATGATGAAAATGATGAAACCTTGAATGCGGTAATCCTCCTTCCAGGATGACCATGCTGCAATGGATGTTGCAATAATAAATAATACACAGATATTGTCAACATAAAATTTAGGTTATTCATATGATATAGAATAGAAGTATGTTTTAAGCCTAAATTTAAACAGTTCCACTGAGGTTGCAGATCGAATCTAATGGGGAAGAGCATTTCAACACAACTAACATGACTAATCGTTTACTTAAACCAAAAACTTTGATTTTCAATGTGCCATCCTGCTGCCCGCCATTCCCCTCGAGGCAGACGACCAGGATAGATTGCCAAATCATCAATCCAGCAAAAAAATCGTTCTTATTGTCATGATTCACTCTTTGTTTTGCCTTTTGTAAAAATCACAACCTATATATTATCCTTTCAGTAAGCAAATCCGTTCAAAACAACAGTATCCTGCAAAGAAAGGGGGCAACTCACGCTCAGAGTGAATGACTCCGCCAAAAATGAAAAACACCATCCAAAAATGCTCTCGATGTGGGCGATTCTCCAACCGACCACTGTTAATCAACTTGACAAACACTGCAAACCTGCCACACTACAACACCTCTTTTGTGCAAAATCTTTCCACCCGTCCAAATTTCGCAATTTAAATCCCAAAAAACAGCCACATGGAGAGCCCACTCAGAAGACGACCCTTCATCAATTGCGGTCAAAACCAGGCTTCAACTCCCATTTCACTGAATGTCTCAAAACCTCCCCCCTGAGTTAAAACCCAAGTTCACTATCTATGAATACGAGTGAAATAAGACAGCATTTATAAATTTGCAAGATTAATTAAACAATCTTCCTCAGTACATTTACACTTTGTATTAACAAGACTCTATATAACTTCTAGCAGACGAATTCTTGAATGTTGTTGTCTTTCAGTCTTTGATTTGCTTATTCCACATTACATTCACCATTTGAATGTTGCTTTTGGCCCATCAAAAATACTTTTTCAAAATGTGTCCATGTCAAACACAAAATGACTTTATTGTCTTTTTTGTCAGTTCCACTGGCAACGAATGCAGGAATCTCCTGTTAGCTGTCTGAAAAGCAGCTGGGATGTGCTCCGTCACCCCCTTGGCCTCGCTGTTGATAAGCGCCGCAGATAATGGATGACTGATGTCTTTGTTCTCAACTGTGGTCCCCCTCACAGCAATTTATTTTTGTCCATGACCTCTTTTTGACAGATTGATATGTCCTTTGGAGAGTGCATTGACTTAGAAAGAGTCTTTTTGTGGAATTCACTGGCACTTAAGAGTCCCGTTAATTTATGTGCTTTTCGTACTGGGATTTTTAGTAAATTAACCGGATTATTCAAATTTTTCTCTAAATTTAAATACTAGTAGACATTATCTTAGTTTAATCAATTTCTATTCATTTATTTCCCGTGCAATTATTTTTAAATTAGCATATGTCTCGAAATCAACTATTCCGTTACACGGGGATGAATAAAGTATCTATCTATCTATCTATCTATCTATCTATCTATCTATCTATCTATCTATCTATCTATCTATCTATCTATCTATCTATCTATCTATCTATCTATCTATCTATCTATCTATCTATCTATCTATCTATCTATCTATCTATCTATCTATCTATCTATCTATCTATCTATCTATCTATCTATCTATCTATCTATCTATCTATCTATCTATCTATCTATCTATCTATCTATCTATCTATCTATCTATCTATCTATCTATCTATCTATGACCCTCTTCAAGATTGATCAGTTTCTCATTGTCTTCTAAAAATACTCTTCCATAGACACTGTTTCCTTTTAACTTAACCAAACCATAAGTCAGTATTTGTTACACATTTGTTTATCACTTGTCAATCGTAACACTCAATCTAAAAAATTCAGTGTGTAATCAATTGTCCTCCCAATTGTCCTTTGGGCTAAACTTGTCAAAATTACAAACCCTCACACTATCTAAACATCAAAAATCTCAAAAGATCTAAAAAATCTCTAAAAATGCCAAATCGAACTTAATGTCATAACTTTTCTAATTGTATTTTCTTCTCTCTGTAATCATAATCAATCTTTTGTTATTGATTCAATATAGAGCAATACATACTTGTCACTTATGAATTGTTGAGTGTATTTATTTTGTTTATTCATTATCTTTTATTCTGCGCAACAATCTTTGTTTCTATGCATTAGTCTTTGTTCTATGCAGCCCTTCGAGATCCCTTGTGATTAAGGCTATACAAATCAACATGATCTGGTCCGACTATGAATAAGTTTCTTTTTTCCTTTGTTTAAAGGAAACATTTCATTCATTGACTGAAATAGCTTCAGCTACGTTATTAATGATTTCTAATCTCGAATTTTCTTTTCTGTGTTAGTTTGTCGTCATTTTCAAACTTCTTTCAAAATTTTGATTATTTGAAATAGTTCCAATGACCTGCATCATTTTATTGAGTGTAATGTATTATTGAATACAACTAAGGAAATAATCTTTTTACGTAGTACGCCTCTTTTGAATTTGTCCATTTACGAACGAGAAGATGGACACTGAAATTATAGACTGTCATCTTCATTGGTTTAATCGTCCTTGCTTTATTAGGAGCAAAACTACACGTCTTAAAGTTATTACCCTTTGCTATTCGCATTTTCAACAAAAAATGATTAGTTGTTCACTCAAATATTCTTTCTTTTTAAACTATTCTGTATAATTATCTTGTATTATACACTCAGTGTTTTCATTTTCCCACTTACCTGTCCTAAACGCATCATTTATGCTGGGGACGCAACTTTTTTTCCTTTAAATTGTCATTATCATTTAGTTTACTCTTTGACAAAGATTTAACGCATTACAAGCCTTATCGTTATTTTGGTTTTGCTGTATGAGTTTTTATTTTTCTGCACGCCGATCTTGGCTAATGAGATCTCGTCACTTCGAGATTACGTCATTGTTGTTGGTAATTCTTGTCAAGCAAAGGTCAGTCTTTTTATTAGACAAACGGCTTTTTTCCTTGTTCAATTCATCAAAGAGAGCTTGCTTTTAAACGGCTCATTTGCTTTGATGATTGATATCACAAATTATGTTGTACTAAGATATTAACAAGATGGCGGCGCATAGATACATGCATGCGGCTCGTTGCTCTCCAGCTAATCTTCTATTTATTGCCGTTCTCTTGTCTTTTTTGCTTTCACTTTTGGACACATGTGTGGCCAAAAATACTTACAGTAGGGACGAACTTATTCGGTTGGGTGGGCGTCTAAATTTCGACTTTTCGGGCACTTTTTATACCGCCTATGATATACCGAGCGAACTTCAAAGAGACCCGGCATCCTTGTGGACGGCTATTCCGCTTAAGAAACGACGACAACGGCGCCGTAAGGACAGAAAACAGAAGCGTGGTTGCCGTGCAGGTAGATGTGTGAAGTGTGCGAAGTCTAAGCAGCAAGATGGACGCGAGGAAGGACGCGAGGATGTAACTAATTCCACCATTCATCCCTCGCTGGACAACCCACACGAAAAGCCACAAGAGCGGAAGCTTTTGAAGATTTCGACAAAGACTACAAAGAGTTCAGCTAAGTCAAATGATTCAGCAAAGCTGAAATTTGGTCTGTTAAATATTAGATCGCTTGCTCCAAAAGCTTTACTTGTTGATAACATTATTCGTGATTATAAACTTAACTGTATGGGTCTGTGTGAAACTTGGTTACGCCCGGATGAGTACTTAGCGCTAAATTATGCCTCTCCCCCAGACTACGAGAGTAGCCATATAGCACGCACGTTGAAAAGAGGTGGTGGTGTTGCGCTAATTTCTGAAAAATCGCACAAATTTAATCCACGTACCTCTAATAATTACAAGGCGTTTGAGGCTCTTGTGATGTGGTCCTCTCTATTGTCAATTTATGTAATAACTATCTATCGTGCACCTGGGCCATACACAACTTTCTTAGACGAATTTGCTGAACTTTTGTCTGAACTAGTAACCTATGCAGACAAAATTATAATTATGGGAGACTTTAACATTCATATGAACTCCCCACTCAATTCACTTACTATTGCGTTTAGGTCTCTAATTGATGCATTTGGCTTTAATCAACTGGTTGATTTGCCAAACTTGATGATCTAAAACAGGTGGTAAATGCGGCCAAACCGACAACTTGCCAGTTCGACCCGCTCCCAGGTTCACTTATTAAAAGTCTTTTTGGCGTCCTTGGACCTTCAGTTCTAAATATTATAAACATATCACTCTCCTCAGGTGTAGTTCCAGCAGCTTTTAAGTCCGCCGTTATTAAACCCACACTGAAACGACCCAACCTTGATCCAGAAATATTAAGTAATTACAGACCTGTGTCAAACCTACCTTTCCTCTCTAAAGTACTCGAAAAAGTAGTTGCACAGCAGCTGAATGCTTTCATATCCGAGAATAACCTTTTTGAATCCATGCAATCAGGATTCAGGGCTAACCACTCTACTGAGACAGTTCTGATCAAGGTAACAAATGATCTCCTAATGTCATTGGATTCTGGCGCTTCATCACTTTTGCTGCTGCTGGATCTTAGTGCTGCTTTTGACACAGTGCACCACAATATCCTACTAGAACGGTTGGAAAAATGGATTGGTCTCTCAGGAACCGTCCTCTCGTGGTTCAGATCCTACCTCTCAGATAGGACGCACTGTGTTAAATATGGTGAAATGACATCTGAGCCCTTTAATGTTACCTGCGGTGTTCCGCAGGGTTAAGTGCTTGGCCCCCTTCTTTTCAACATTTACATGCTTCCATTAGGTGACATTATTCGCAAGTACAATATCAGCTTCCACTGCTACGCAGACGACACTCAACTCTATCTTCCGTTGGAGGAATCTTCCACACTAAACTGTGGAAATTTGGAGGCCTGCCTCACTGAGATAAAAGAGTGGATGTCACTCAATTTCTTGCATCTTAACTCTGAAAAGACCGAAATGTTAGTCATTGGTCCATCTAAATGCCGTGACTTATTCTCAAAAACTGCTGTGAACATTGACAAATGTCACATCACACAGAGTGACTCAGTTAAAAATTTTGGTGTCATATTTGACCCTGATCTAACCTTTGAGATGCATGTAAAGAAAATTACTAGAACCGCTTTCTTCCATCTTCGTAACATTGCCAAAATCCGTTCAATACTGTCTCAGTCTGATGCGGAAACTATAATTCATGCATTTGTTACCTCCCGTCTCGATTACTGTAATGCACTACTCTCCGGTCTCCCGAAGTCCAGAATCAAGTCTCTTCAGCTAGTACAAAATGCCGCAGCGAGGCTTTTAACTAGGACAAAAAAGTACGATCACATAACACCGATTTTGGCTAACTTGCACTGGCTCCCAGTTAGCCAAAGATGTGACTTCAAGGTACTCTTAGTATTGTACAAAATCATACATGGACTTGCTCCCTCTTATCTTTCAGATCTGATCTGCCCCTATGTCCCGGTCCGAAGCCTACGATCTGAGAGTGCCGGTCTTCTGGTGATCCCGAGAGCAAAGAAGTGTTCTGCTGGTTCGAGAGCGTTCTCCATCCGGGCACCGGTGCTGTGGAATGCTCTTCCCCCTGAGATCCGATCTGCAACCTCAGTGGAAATGTTTAAATCTAAACTTAAAACTCACTTCTACTCCATTGCATATGAATAATAACCTACTCTTCTTGTCGGCTGAAAAATAGTCTGTGTAACATAGTGTACTAATCTGTGAAGCCCTTAGAGACTTATTGTGATTAAGGGCTATACAAATAAAAATGACTTGACTTGACTTGACTAAAGAAAAGTACAGTAAGTAGAAAAATGGAAAAAGACAAGCCTGTTATTCGCAATTACCATCAACAAATGCAGAAAATAAATTAATAATTCGATGATCAAAACTGAATGAATACACAGATATCTACTATATTTGTCACCGATTCATAACTTCGATCTTTGTATCACTAAATTTCAGGGGTTCTTAGATCTCTGCCAAGATCTATAAATCTTTTAGCAAGCTAGTACACGGAATTCAAAATTCCTATCATATTATCATTATTGATAGTTCAGTTTTAAAATAGTTTCATATATATATATATATATATATATATATATATATATATATATATGTGTGTGTGTGTGCAGCACGGTGGCGCAGTGGCCAGCACGTGTGCGGCATTACTAAGGACCTGGGAACAGGTGTGTGTGTGTTCACAACCAGCCACTGGCTCCTGTGCGAAGCCTGCATGCTCTCATTGTTTACGTTAGTTTCCTCCGGCTATTACCTCTTTCAAAAACATGCATTTCAGGTGGACTGGTTGGTCCAAATTGTCCCTATGTGTGAATGAGCTAGTGAATTGTCTATCTTTGTGTGCCCTGAAATTGGCTTGCAACCAGTTCAGGGTGTCCTCCAATCGCTGCTCAATGATTGCTGTGATGGACTCCAACATGCTACCCCACTGAGGACAAGCGGTGTAGCTGATGAGATTTACCTATCATGGTTATGGTTCATACCGGCCGAATATGAACACAAAACTTTTCTGCATCTCACCTGTAACGCCCTTATTGTTGACATATTCCTTTAATATCATCAAAATTGGTTTTTCACTTACCATTGTTCATCCCATGTAATATCTTCATCATCGTTATTAATGCTACTTTTCCCTCACCGTTCTTCCATTTTCTCCTCAGCGGGTTGTTGAGTCCAAATGAGACAAGAACCAAAATTCTAAAACTCAAAAAACATCGTTAGAGCAACACTTTTGCTGTAAAATCAAATTTTACCTTAGTTCCTTCGTAGTGTTTTATAATAATAATAATAATAATATAATAATTTCCTTGTTTTGTCATTCTGTGTAACAATGTACACAGAACGAAATGTCGATTGCACCTGACCCGTTGTAGCGAGCCGATGCAGCCGCAGCCAACAGAGGGCGCCGCCGACCACTTTTTAAGTCTTAGGAATGACTCGGCCGGGGCGCGAACCACCGACCTCCCAGTCTCAAAGCGGGCGCCTTACCATCTAGGCTACTTTCACGATAGTTCCCTAATAATATTTCTGTAGTCTATAATATTTCCCATTATGGCAACAAAATAGTGTAGTGTTTGTGTAGTCGAATTTATATTATTGTAATACTTTGCATTTCTCTCATTTCTTGTTCTAAAGCAAAACAATATGTTATGTCTATGTTCATTTGCCTTCAAATAGATTTTCATCCTGTATATAATTCTCTTTTATTTTTATAGCTTATCTATAAATTTACTGTCACATGTTTTTCACAATGCTGACAACTTTTTTTTTTTTTTTTTTTTTACTACGGTGACTATTTTTCACCAAATGCATATTACACAAATCTCAACTGTATGTAACATCTTACATGCAAATATTTTTGTGTAAATATTGCATCAATTATAACTAACCTTATCTTCTTCTTAATTTAGAGTCCACTTACTTCCTGCGCCCTCATTTTCACCTCTTTTTTTATTTTATTTTTATTATTCACAGCCTGCTCGGTGTCACGTGTGAATCCTCCCCTTCTACATCTAAAACCTATATTCAACCCAGAAAAATACTCCCTTTTTCTTCTTCTCTTATCACGTCCTCCCTTTTAATTAATCACTGCCAAGGCCGTGCTATGACCTATGGTCCTCCTTCATTTCTCGGGGATCTGCCAAAAATGTACCTTCCTTTTCCTTCTTGATTTACTCACTCTTGATCCCGTGAATTAACTGCGCCTCCAACCTTGCACAATGACCAATTATCTCAGACCATACGTCCGTCATTCTCCAATCCACCCGTGTGTGTTCTAACAACTTTTTACACAGAACTGAGAGTGGGGAGAATTTGATTGAGTTATGTGTGGAAAATGAGTTGGTGATTGGAAATACATTGTTTAAAAAGAGGGACGTGAATAAGTATACCTTTGTCAGAGTGGATAGTGGCAAGATGGTGGACAGAGCACTTATGGATTATGTAGTGGTTAAGAAAGGGATGTTAAGTAGATTGTTGGATGTGCATGTTTACAGAAGTGAAATGAGTGGTATGTCTGATCATTTTTATGTGGAAGGAAAACTGAGAATAGATGGATCGTGGAGGGCTAGTTATCAGAAGAGTGTGAGGGAAGAGGTGAAAATGTCAGAGTTGAATAAGGCAGAAAAGGAAAGAGTTTAAAGAGAGGATAAGGGAAGAGTATTAACGGATTAGTAGAAGAGAAATGGAGAGTGTGGAAATTGAATGGAAGTGGTTTAAAGAGGCAGTGTTGAGGAGTGCAAAAGAAGTGTGTGGAATAAGAAAAGTTGGTCGAGGTATTAGGAATGGAAGTGAATGGTGGAATGATGAGGTATCAGAGGCTGTGACAGAAAAGAGACGTGCCTTTGACTAGTGGCTGCAAGATAAGACTGGCGATGCGTATGAAAGATATAAAGTGAAGAAAAGGAAAGCAAATGATGAATGGTGTCGAAAGATAGGAGTGAACTTTGAGGAAAGGAGAAAAGTGTTCTGGAAAGAAGTGAAAAGAGTAAAAAACAGTGAGTCTGGAAAGGAAGAGAAAGTGAAAGATAAGGATGGTAGATTGCTGGTTAGCGGTAGTGCAGTCAGGACGAGATGGGCAGAGTATTTTGAGGAGTTGCTAAATGTGGAGGATGGGAGAGAAGTGAGAGTCGAGGCGATCGATGGTATGGGCAGAATGCTCGTGTTGGGTGATTTAAATGTGAAACCTGTGGAAACATGGGAGATGCAAGAGGCAGTGAAAGAAATGAAAAGTGCAAAGGCACCTGGGTTGCATGGTTGTACTGCTGAATGCCTGAAAAAAGGTGGCACAGCTATGATTGACTGGTTAGTACGCTTGTTGAATGTATGTTTTTTAAGTGGTGCTGTTCCTGTTGATTGGTGGTGTATGTGTGGTGCCATTGTATAAGGGTAAAGGTGATAAGTATGAATGTAGCAATTCGAGAGGTATCACTTTGTTGTCTGTGCTGTATAGAAGAGTCTTGATTAAGAGAGTGAGAGAACGAATGAGGTGGTGATGGAGGAGCAAAGTGGTTTCAGGAAAGGAAGAGGATGTGTGGATCAGGTGTTTGCAGTACGACAAGTGTGTGAGATATTTTGCAAAAGGTAAGGATGTTTATTTGGCTTTCATGGACTTGGAAAAGGCATATGACAGACTTGATAGAGAGGCGTTGTGGCAAGTGATGGTGATGTATGGAGTGGGTGAAAAGTTGTTGGAAGCATTGAAGAGTTTTTATATGAACAGCAGAGCATGTGTAAGAGTAGGGAGTGAGACAAGTGAGTGGTTCCCTGTGTTAACTGGTGTGAGACAGGGGTGTGTGATGTCACCATTGCTGTTTAATGTGTACATGGATTAGACCTAAGATTTATGGCCCGAGCCCGAACCCGAACCCGAACCCGAGGCAATTTCGGGCCGGGTCGGGCCTGAAATGTCAGTCATACGGTCGGGTCGGGTCGGGTTCGGTCCTGCTTTTTTTTTTTTTTTTTTTTTTTTAATTAATTAATAATTATAAATATATGTTCATTAAAAATATATAGACTAGGATCTCCCAATTGTTATAATTAGCTCGCTTTATTGTTTTAATAAGCGTTTTATATAGAATACGATCGCTTTTGTCGGAAGCGTACATTGACGTTGGTGACATTTTCATCCGCGTTAAAAAACGCAATTTGCAGAATAAAATCACGCTTTATTGTTTAAATAAACGCGTTATATAGACTAGGATCTCCCAATTATTATAATTAGCTCGCTTTATTGTTTTAATAAGCGTTTTATATAGAATACGATCAGGGGGGGGGGGGAATTTGCATAGGAGTCGGAAAAGGGCACAACACGTCAACACCCCCTCAATGAAAGTGCTGCGCTAAAATCTTAAGGACGTACTACTACTGCTGCTGTGGATTATGGCCCAATGATCAAGTCGTCAAAATGACGGACGCCCTTAAATGTTTTCGCTACCTCAAAAAAAAAAACCCGTCAATGACAGATTGTCGCTTAATGTAACATCTGCAGTGCAGACACAGAAATATAAAAGATGTAAATGTTTATACAGTTTTATTTAACTTAGGCCTAGATGTTGTAACAAAAGGCAGAGTTTAATTTGTTATCATAAATCACCCCTCCTTATAAATAAAATATGTAATTTCGGGCCCCTTTCGGGCCGGGCCAGCAGATCCAGTTAATTAGTCGGGCTCGGTCCGGGTCGGATTTAATACCCCTCGGGCCTGCGTCGGGCTCGGGTGCTTTTTTTTGGCCCGATCTTACCTCTAACATGGATGGTGTGGTGAGAGAGGTGAATGCAAGAGTATTTGGCAGAGGTGTAGACATGATGGACAACATGGAACAGTGTGGCAGGTAAGTCAGTTGTCGTTTGCAGATGACACAGCGCTTGCGGCTGATTCTGAGGAAACATTGAGAAGGTTGGTAACAGAGTTTGGAAGAGTATGTGATAGGCGTAAGTTATGTGTCAATGTTGGGAAGAGTAAGGTGATGAAGTGTTCACGTGATGGAGTGGGCATGACGTTAGAAATCAGGTTGCATGGACAGGTGCTGGAAGAAGTTGAAAGCTTTAGGTACTTGGGTTGTGATGTGGCTGCAGTTGTTGTTGTTGTTAGATCGCTTCAAGTCGTCTAAAGATGATCTTTAGGAACGACATGGAACGCTTCGGTTGTGTTACGAGTCCCGCGAATTGGCCGCTCCGAAAGCGGATAAGGTCAGCTTTGGGTAACTTGTACCGAAGCGTTCGTGTAGCGGGTGGGAGACGCATTCGTCGGTCATGTGGCCGTCCACAGGACACCACGTGGAGATTGCGTTCCTTATCCTGCTGTGGCTGCAGTTGGTGGAATGGAGTGTGAGGTATTGTACAGAGTGAATCAAGGAAGCAAGGTTTTTGGTGCTCTGAGGAGAGTGATGAACAACAAGAGTATGAGTATGGATGTTAAGAGGGGACTGTATGAGAGTGTGATTGTGCCGACTGTGTTGTATGGTGCAGAGACTTGGAGCCTGAATGCAGAATTAAGAAGGAAGTTGAATGTTTTTGAGATGAAGTGTTTGAGGACTATGTTATGAGTGACAAGAATGGATAGACTGAGAAATAAAATTGTGAGAGACAGAACTGGAGTAGTCATGGAACTGAGCAAGCATGTTGATAAGAGAGTACTCGGTTGGTTTGGACACATGGAGAGGATGGATGAGGAGCGAATGTTGAAGAGGATCTACAGAGCAGAGGAAGGCCGCGACTGACGTGGATGGATGGTGATATGAGTCCACTGCAGGAAAGAGGTCTAAATATAATGGAAGCTAGAGCTCTTGTTGGTGATAGAAAGGAGTGGAGAGGTGTTGTGAAAGGATAGTCGGATTGTGGACGTGTTCTTAAGGATGGGCTGGGCACCAGTATGATGCGGCAGGGGTAAACCAGTGAAAGCTGTCGGGCCCTGCTGTTGAACAAAAGAATGTGTTGTGTCACCCTGACCCGAGTGACATGACCGCTTTCTGGTGTACCATTTCATCTGGAGGGACGAAAGCATGACCAACTTAGGTGCAGAGGTGCCTAACTTGTTTGGGTGTTTGGGCAATTGGGTTGGCCATGGTCCCAAAATTTTTGTGTGTGTGTTTTTTTTTTTTTTTTGCTTTTTTTTTCCCTTTTATTTTCTTGGTTATTGTGTGTGTTTGTCTTGCTGTCGGTCACCCCTCTTGAGGGATATGACCAAGATAGATAGATAGATAGATAGATAGATAGTTTTTAGTTCAGTTGGACTGATAAGGGGATGCTCGATGGATACTAAAGATGGCATTTTCTGATACAATTATTTATCGATTATGTCAGCATATATTAGCGCGACCTAATTTAAGACTTTAGTTGTATTTAAGGTATGTTTTCAATGCCATTATTTTAGTTAAATATAGGTGATTATCAATGACAATGGATATATTTAGAAAACCCATTTTTTGAAAGTATCTAATATATAACATAATCTTTTGAAGTTCCAAATGAAATTATGTGGAGGGAGAATATTTTGCATGAAATATTGCTTTTGCAATTGTAATCTAAAGATTAGAACTAATACAAATTGAAAAAATAAGTAAATCTTGTTGCATAAATATTACTTTAAAATTCATGTGAATAGTAAACTTCAAGAAAATAAAATACAACAATAATATTCGTTTGAAATTAGAAATAATTCTTAATAGGAACATTAAAATAATCGCTTCAATATTTTTTTTATTTTTATATCAGAGAGTTTAAGGAAAATTAATTTTGTATAGCTCTCTTAATTTTTATTTTTTGATATAAACCCATCTCTAAAGCAGTGATATAATAAAAAAAATGTCCCCAGCATGTGATGTGGAATGTCAACAATGAGTCAATGTAGAATGCCCTTCCAGTTCTTCCTGTTTGATCGAGTGCATGCGTGTCGACCTGAAACTAATTGTGTTTCTTTTTACTCAATTCAACCGTGCACACATACACACACACAAAATTTGTCACTGGAGTTGCTTGAATGCAGTGCTTTTAATTAGAGTTTACCAAGCCCCCTCCTCTTAAAAAGAAATCCTAAAGTTGCCCGAAGTCGAACGCGCCAGAGCGCCCTTGACAGGTCTGCCTGCCTTAATATTTGAGAACGAATGCTTTTATGACACTGAGCAGTCTTTCAAAATGTATCTTATTTTTTTCTTCCTGTCTAGGGTGGCCATTTTGTGTTGCATGACCCCCTTTATAACATATGAGTGAAATAATCTGGAAAAAGTAAGCCCCCAAAAATGCTTTTTTCCTCTCTCTCTCTCTCTTCTCTCTCTCTTCTCTCTCTCACACAGGTAGAATGCCCACAATCCTATGCTGGCCTCTGATTGGCTGTCGGGCAGCCTCCCTGCCATTTTGAAGAACCAATAGCGCCTGGTTCTTGTTGCCCAGTTGGGTTTCTTTCCCTCGAGAGCCGCTATACTCTGCGTGCTGCCCTTCTATAGCGTGTAAGTGCGAGTGAGTCTGTTCACATGTAGCCACAATTTTGCAATACAAATAAGAGGGGCCTTAAGGAGTTGAGAATGAGGATGCTCTTCTTTCTGCCATTATCGACTCAGGTCAGTGGATTCCAATGTGTGAGTGATGGTGCATTGAGGCTGATGATGATGATGATAATGGTTTATGAGCAGAAGGTTGTGTGTGTGTGTGTGTGCGTCTTTGTGTCCAATTAACGTGAGTGCGAGAGCGGTCAAGGCTGTCTGGACAGTGTTTTATTCTTGAAAGTAAGACAACAAAATTTAGGCAAAGGAAAGAGTGGTTCTTGGCAAGTTCATTGGTGTCAATTGAGTCCACGGTTTACCACCGAACATTGCGTTTAAAAAGAGACATTGTGTATTATTTAGCGCCTCTTTGTGGTAAAGAAACTTTCATTCATGAAAAAAGAGAAATATTGACTCAAGTAATAGGCTAAAACACAGCTGCTGTCCGGAATTCGAAAATGTGTTTATATATGCTGCCATCTACTTGCTTTACGTCATGATCGCAGTGCATGCATCAAGTATGTGCATTTCTTAGACCTTCTCGAATAAACTCTTCTTTTTTCATCTTTTTTATATGTATGTATATGTATATGTATATGTATATGTATATATAATAATAATAATAATAATAATTTCCTTGTATTGTCATTCTGTGTAACAATGTACACAGAACGAAATGTCGATTGCATCTGACCCGATGCAGCCGCAGCCAAGAGAGGGCGCCGCCGACCACTTTTTAAGTCTTAGGAATGACTCGGCCGGGGCGCGAACCCGAACCTCCCAGTCTCAAAGCGGGCGCCTTACCATATGTATATGTATATGTATATATGTATATATATGTATATGTATATATATGTATATATATGTATATATATGTATATGTATATATATGTATATATATGTATATATATATATGTATATGTATGTATATATATATGTATATGTATGTATATATATGTATATGTGTATATATATGTGTATATATATGTATATATGTATGTGTATATATATATGTATATATATATATATATATGTATATCTATGTATATGTATGTATGTATGTATATATATATGTATATATATATATATATATATATATATATATATGTATATCTATGTATATGTATGTATGTATATCTATGTATATATATATATATATATTATATATTTTATATATATTATACTGCATATATACATATCTTCAAAGAACTACGTTGTTATTTTTTTTTTTTTTTTAGTTTTTATCCTGATAGTCTTTTTTCTTACCTAGGAGTATTTTGTCTAAACTTTTTGGATATTTTCACAATGCTTTTATCAATGACAATTAAGACTATTCCATTCTATACTTTCCTGCTTCCTAATGTGTTCCATGTCCCAAACACCTGATAAAAGAAAGATAAAAGCTGTAGGTGCAGTGGTAAAAATTATTAAAGGCTTTTTGAACACAGTTGAATATTGTTTACACATACTTAATAGAGAAAATACTCAATTTCAACTCTTTAGTGAAACCTCAAATGACGCACGCCACCTTCAACTATCACATAAAGGGGCATTTTGTAGAATACTCAAAGGTCGGAAAATTTGTATTTATTTTACACAACATGAGGCTCACATAGAACTGAGCTGACAACATTGTTCGCCTTCTTACTGCTAAAGATATCCCAAACAGAAAACTTGCAAAAGGCTGGGAATTTTTTTGAAAGGAAATCATGTAGTTTGGTCACTTCAGTCTCCAAAGGTTGTATTATTTCTTGTGCTTTATAGCACTTGTTTCTGTCTGCACTACCCAATAATAGTGACGTCTAGTGGTCAAATATTACAGCGTCCCTTCCAAGAGCACATCAAATAGTAAACAAATCCAACAAGGAAGTGTTTTTCCACTCCACACTGCGATAAAATGAAAACTAAGTAAAAACCTTGCATTTGCTTCAGCTCCCGCAGTTTGTTTCTACTATTTTTTTCTGAATAGCATGGCTAAACTATTAGCCAAGTTTACTCAAAATGTAAATGACACAATATTTGACACCCAATCTAATTAACTAATCAAGTACATTATGTAACCACAAGGAGAGTCCCAAATTGTCAGTGTTAGACTGAGCTCGCTAGCTATCTAGCTACAGACTGTGAACAAGCCATTGAGTCCCACAGCGAGTCAGCTTGAGCCCAACCACAGCGTTAATAGTGGCCATATTGGTACTTTCTCTCTAATTCCTTCCCTGCCACTGATGATTAAGAATATTTAATATATGTTTTGAAGGACAGGCGGTGACTGAAATATTTTTTTTAAAATGAACAGCAAACTAAAAAAATGAACACAGCAGTTTTTAAGATTAATGTAGATTGCTTCTGTTTATAATTACTATTGTACAGCACTTAATCACAAGAACCCTCAAAGGATGTGTTTGTAACTTCAAAATATTCTATTTGATGACACCATCTTCTTGTCAGGTCCAGAAAGGAGACACGACCCACTTGCGTTGCGTTTGTCACAAGTTTTGTTAGAAGAAAAGGAAAGGGTTGCGCCCATGATCCGGGGATTGCTGGACGCGGGAAGCAGGTCGCTCTGAACGCAGAAGTGGATCTTCCGTGGTGAACGATGGCGGTGACGGGAACGGAACAACGGGTCAGTAGCCGAGACAGGAGAGCAAAAACGTGGACGGGGTCGGAAGTGAGTCGTAAACCAGGAAAGGAGAGTAGACGTGGTCGAGGACAAAAGAGGACGAAAGCCGGGACGGGAGAGTAGACATGGTCAGGATAAAAAACGGGTCGAAGCCGGGGGACAGACAGGAGCAAAACACAGGTCAGGGTCGAAAAGGGCTTGCCTAGTGCTAACTGAGGTTCGCAGACGGACTGACAAAAGGGGACAGATAGGAGAGGGTATAAATAGGGACACGGAGCCAATCAGAGTCCGAGGCAGTTGGGGCCAAAGGAGCGGGCACAGGTGATGCAAATCGGTAATCATGACACTTGTAGCTGAAATTATCATTGCAGCTTCTGTCAAGCTCCTTTTCTTGCGCCTGCAAGTACGTGACATTTTTAAATGCGCTCTAATAAACTCTTCTGTATTTTATCTTTTTGGGGTTTGTGTAGGCATTTGGACTGTATTTTTCTCACTTTCACCGTTTTCATCCTAGAATATGAATAAACCGCCAGCTTGTGCGTGAAATCACTTTCCTTTCCCCCACCGCCCCTCCTACTTTTATCTAGCTTAATGCGTTCTGTGGCCAGAACACAGTGGGTAAAAGTTGTCAAGTAAATTAATATTTGTATAACCGGTAAGCAGATAAGTGCAGTGGAAAAAAAATATCGAGGCTGTTTGAACTCAGTCAGGCTTTGTGGACACATGCTTACAGATAAAAACATCTACTTTCAACATTTCAAGTACACCTCTGACTATGCAACCCACCTTTAAAGGCATTATAAAAGAGCCTTTTTTTCCCAATTAGGCACAAAACATTTAGTGTTTGTCCCCCCAATCATGCAGATATGTACCATGGAACTCCAGATATTAATTTTCAAAGTAGACAGTTTAAAATCATACAGTATCTACTAGAGCTGTGACGTCACCGGATGACATCGAGAAACAAAACAAACGGTGAGTCTCGTAGAAAAACAAACAGCGATTGCAGTAATCCGCGAATGCATAGCGCTCATTTCAGCTTGAAGGAATTGGAATTTTGCTAACCGTGTCGCTGGGGGGACTTCTGACTGTTTTGTCCGAGTTGATGATCAAAGGGAAAGTTTACCTGGCGGCGTGTTCCTTTTATAATTTCGGCTCATTATAGCTATGTGATTGTGACTTTTCCTCTCCTGTTTTTGCCTCATGTCTTGCCATTAATATAATTTGTCCAAATAGCTCCCCATGAGCGTGCAAAAGGCAAGCTAGCCAACCTGCCGTGATCATTGCTTTTTCTCCTGGCTGGGTTCGTGTTTGTTGCCGTGGTAGTGTATTGTTGTTGGCTTGCAGATATCCTGGCTGCTTACCGCATGTTTTCAGTCAGCCAGACTTCTGTTCTTTTCCCCCGATCGGTCCCGGTTTGTCCTCTATGGCAGCCGGCTTGCCTGCCGTGTCTAGGCTGGTTTAGCGCAGTTAGCTCTCCGTGTTAATTTTGCTAGTTTGCCCCATTTTGGCTGCTTGCCATTTGTTCTACCATTGCTGCACCCACCTGTGACACAATGCCGAGGCATCCTCCACAAAAACTACCCGCTAGCTTAAAACACTAAAAAAACATTCTACTAGTTAACAACTAGTAAAGACTAGTTGTCCTGTGGTGAGGGGCCCTCTCCCCCTGGGAGGTGTGAGAATTCTCCCACCGTGGTCCGCTGCGTGTCGTAAGAGGCAAATAAAGTGGAGGGAGCGAGGGGACTGGGGATCCTCTCCTCTCTATCTCTACTCCCTAAGAGACAGCAAGGCAAAGAAAGGGGGCGGGAGACCGAAATGTCTCGCAAACCCTAGTTATAGGATCACTAAATGTGAGAGGATGTGGAAGTAAAGCGACTGAGTGGAAGAAAGAGGAGATCGGAAGGATGACAACTAAAAGGATGGTTGATCTGTTAGCCTTGAGTGAAACAAAGATGAAAGGAAAGGGTAAATTACAGGTATGTATGGTAGAAAGTCTGGAGTTACGGGTGGACATACTAGAGAAGGAGTGGCTGTGCTTGTGAGTGAGAAAGCAAAGGAAAAACTGGTGGAGTAGAAAGAGATATCTTCCAGATTGATGTGGGTGAGGTTCAAGTGGGGTGTATAAGTATGAATGTTTGTAAGTGCATATGGACCTGGTTCAGAAAGAAGTACTCAGGAGAGAGAGGAGTTCTGGATGGATTTGTCCGAATGTGTGGCAAGTGCGAAAGATGGATGGAAAGTGTTAATACTAGGTGACCTGATTGCTAGAATGAGTGATGGAACGGTTGAAAATGTGATTGAGAGATATGGAGTACCAGGAAGAAATGAGAGTGGGAAGAAATTGAGTTATGTGTGGAAAATGAGTTGGTGATTGCAAATACATTGTTTAAAAAGAGGCACATGAATAAGAGAACATCCCTGCCAAATGGTAATTGCGGCGACCGAGCCAGGGCTTCCATCTGGGAAATTAAACGTGTGTGCGTGTGTATGTGTTGTGTAATACGACACAAAGTGAAGGAAAGTGGTAGTGAAATAAATGAAAGGGGGAATGTGCCTGGGTTGGATGGTTGTACTGCTGAATGCTTGAAAAAAGGTGGCACGGCTGTGATTGACTCGTTAGTACGCCTGTTGAATGTATGCTTTTTAAGTGGTGTGGTTCCTGTTGATTGGTGTAGTGCATATGTGTTGCCATTATATAAGGGTAAAGGTGATAAGTATGAATGTAGCAATTTGAGAGGTATCAGTTTGTTGTCTGTGCTGGCTGCAGTTGGTGTAATTGAGTGCAAAGTATTGCTCAGAGTGAATCAAGGAAGCAAGGTTTTGGGTGCTCTGAGGAGAGTTATGAGCAACAAGAGTATGAGTATGGGTGTTAAGAGGGGACTTTATGAGAGTCTGATTGTGCCGACTGTGTTGTATGGTGCAGAGACTTGGAGCCTGAATGCAGATTTGAGAAGGAAATTAAATGTTTATCAGATGAAGTGTGTGTTAGGAGTGACAAGATTGAATAGATTGAAAAAAAAAAATTGTGAGAGACAGAACTGGAGTAGATTGATAGATAGATAGATAGTTTATTCATCCCCGCAGGGAAATTCACATTTCCAGCAGCATCCCTTCACTGAAAGCAATACAATAATAAAGCATAAGTAGTAGTGGAACTGAGCAAGAGTGTGGATAAGAGAGTACTCGGTAGGTTTGGACACATGGAGAGGATGGGTGAGGAACGTATGTTGAAGAGGATATACAGAGCAGAAGTAAATGGAAGGAGACCAAGAGGAAGGCCGCGATTGACGTGGATTGATGGTGTTATGAGTGCAGGAAAGAGGTCTAAGTATAGTGGAATCTAGGGCTCTTGTTGGTGATAGGAATGAGTAGAGAGGTGTTGTAAAAGGATAGTGGGATGTTTAGACGTGTTCTAAGGAATGGGCAGGGCACCAGTATGATGTGGCAGGGGTAAACCAGTGAAAGTTGTCGGGGCGTGCTGTTGAACAGAAGATTGTGTTGTGTCACCCTGACCCGAGTGACGTGGCCGCTTTCTTGTTTCCCGTTTCATCTGGGGGGACGAAAGCATGACCAACTTGGGTGCCGAGGTGCTTAACTTGTTTGGGTGTTTGGACATTTGGGTTGGCCATGGTCCAAAAATGTTTGTTTGTGTTTTTTGCTACTTTTTCCGCTTTTTTATTTTCTCTATTTTTGTATGTGTTTTTTCTTGCTGTCGGTCACCCCTCTCGAGGGATATGACCAGGGTAGATAGATAGATAGATAGATAAATAACATGTAAAACAATAATGAACTGCTTTCTAGGGTGCTGGTGTGCTTCACATGTCGTCAGGGAGCAGGAAATCAAAGACGAGACAAACTGTCTTCAAAATGCATTATCTCGGAAAAAATATTGGAATATACGAATGACATATATATACATATTATCCCAAAACCCTGTTCTATTTTCTCACATTTTGTATGTTTAGGAATTTGGGAATCCCCTTCGGTGTAAAATGGAGGATTGATTTCAATATCTGCCAATGGCATTGACTATATAACAGATATTTGACATCTATACCCGTCATCGTCAGTGAATGAGTCAATTCATTATTTATTTCTGTGTGTAACGAATACTGTAGTGCTACCAGTTTGCACCCTTTTCACCCCATAAAAACCCGAAATTATACATAGCGAGAGATTAATATCATGCTTTTCTTTGCTCGTTACCGGTTTCCCAGGTGAGCCTGGGGCTCCAAGCAGAGCGGTAGCCATGTTGGGTCAAACGCAGCCGACCTCCAGCACGCTGCAACTGGTGGCCAGCGACATGAGCAACATCATGGAGACGCTGGATGCCCGTGAGCTGGACACAGGCGAGAGCGTCAGTTTCTCTCTGCAGCCGGGTAAATTTTGCCAGATATAAATTGTTCAGTGCCATTGACTGCTTTAGCCGTCATACCTCCATTTTCCACTCAAACGTATTTACAGGGGACGGGTTGCCATTCCTGGCGGTGTACAACACTGTGAGCTTCAAGGACTGCAAGACTGCTTTCTTGTCCTGCCCCATCATGGCCAATATCCTGGAGGTGGAACGCTTCACATCAGCCCAGGACCGCTTCAACGTCAGCCAGCAAAGGAGCGTTAGCAAAGTACGTTGCCGGGCTGGCGCTCGATTCACAATGGCCTGCTTCACACTGCAGAGCTTAATTCTCAATTCTGTTTTTTTGGGGGGGGGGGAAATCATGTGTTTTTGTGAGATTGTTCACATTTTCTACCAAACGCGACTTATAAGTGATCTATTGTGTGAAGGACACAAGTGTCCCGCATGCGCAGAAGAGTACCCATGACGTCACACTCAATGCGCTCAGTCATGGATGCTTACAGCAGAGTATATCCAGCAATTTGAAAGTTATTGTGCTACTGGAGGCAGTGCATGTGCAAGTTTATCCATCTAAAATTCTATTCCATATGTAAATATAATTTAATCCATCCAATCAATGCTTCTTAATTATTTTCTGTCATGCCCCTTCCTCTCAGAAGAAGAAATCTGCTCTCGAGAAGTCGGTCTCCTTATCCAGGTCGTATCTATACCTCAAACTCAATGCTCAACTCTTTGCTATCTGCTCAGTTGAGATGTTAGATAGAAACAAAACCCTGCCAATGAGAGCGCCACTTGATACCTATTGTATTGGAAGTGCTATTGCACTTGATTCTTTGGAAAGTCAAACAGTAGAAAAAGGCCCCGAGGTCAAATGAGCCTGCGGGGTCCGCCCCACTACTTGAAAACCACTGGTCTAACCTATCTAATCTATATTTATATACATTTGTGTGTGTGTGCTTGTGCGTGCGTGTGTTTGGGTCCATGTATACGTATGTGACTAGTGGGCTCAGAGATGGCTCTACAGATTTCGTGAAAATTTACATAGTTGTACTTTAGGGCTCTCGGAGTGTTTTAGCTAGGTTTTGTGTCAATGCACCCCAAATAGATACCAAAAAAATTGATAAATGTGGCCTGGCATGGCCACCCATTCTACTTGAAGGCTGTGGTTTGCTGAGACATATGTGTTACAAATGGCCTATGGACCGTGCCGGTGCGTGTATAGTGGTCACTTATTTGTGTCACTTCTTTCACAGCAGAGTGGGAATCTGTACCTTATGCAAGCTGTTACCGGCCCACAGAGAGTAAGAGTGCCGGGCAGGGGGAGTTGTCTCTTTTTAAGGAAGTGGCACGTTTGGCTCGGGTCACTAACAACCCCAACAACCTCGCCCAAGGAGAATGCCTGCCATCGCTGGGCCATTCTGAATGTCATTTTAAAAATGACATTAAGAAGAAAAAAATGGACTATGGCGTTTAGTGGGGCAGTTGCAGTTATGTCTGTCCAGAGATATGTGTGGGTGCAGAGTTGTTGTCGGGAGTGGTGGTATAATGATGTGAGCGGCTTCATTGACTAAGACTTCATTTGTAATTTCCAATGACAAGTAGAACATTTCTGTGCCATGTGAGTGCCTGTCCTTAACACTCTCACGGCAAGAAACATTTTAACAGAGTTGTCCCCCAAATATTAATGAAATCTAAAACCCTACTTGCCCTTTATTAAATGTTTTTATCTGCCATCGTTGTTGATTTCTCCCCTTCCTTCTGTCTGGTTGAACGCAGAATAATGATATGTGTCGCCAATTGATGACGTGGAAGGCCCATGAATGCGTCTTGATCGCTCACACAGATTTAGGACCATATATGAAAGTAGTCTGGGTCTTGTGTAAAAAAAATGGGATATTTGCCGTTCAGACCGACTTCAACAGATACACGTCGCGTTCGTGCAATTAAATCAGATGTCCCTGCAGTGTGAACCTAGCCAATGACTATTTGCTGTTCCAGTCCATGCCGGCCGTCTATAAGATCGAGATGAGACACGGTAACTTCACTTGGCTGGTGAAGAAGAAGGAGAAGAACTTCCAGGATCTCCACAGAGACTTGAAGACATACAAAGCCATGCTCCACCTACCATTGCCCACTCGCAGGTGGGAATCCACAAGGATTGGGAAATTGACTCTCAGAGACAGAGCTGTTATGTCTTTTAAATTTTGATTCACAGTCACACTATCAGGAGGCAGACGGCTTCGGGGGAGGGCAGGGAAATCCCCAACCTACCCAGGGGAGGTGGAGATGAACTGGTCAGGGAGGAGCAAGTGTCCAGTCGCAGGGTGTGTTTGCATTAAATCTGACGGCGTAAAGAGTAGTCAATCAAACAATATATACTTTGCTAGCCCTACACTAACATATAATAAGAAACGCTCTATGGGAGCTATTAAAAATTAAACTGCTAGTAGAAAACTTATGCTAATATATATATTTTTAAAATATTCTATCAGCTTAAGCAGGAATAAAACCATAATTTTATTTTTTGCAATCCAATTTTGAAACAATAGATTTAAATTACAATTTGTATTTGTTTACATTTATTATTTATTCAAAATGAAAGTTGATAGATTAATATTAAAATACTGTTTTGTTTTGAACTTTATTTTTATACAAACTAGTACAACTAGCCAGCTATCAAGCTAGCTAGCTAATCAATAACACATAACGAGAAACGTTATATTGAAGCTATAAGAAATTAGCAATAAATTGGAAAACTAATGCTAATATTTTTTTGCCTTTTTTGAAATTCTATCTGCCCAACTAGTAACAAAATAAGAATGAATTTAATTTTTAAAATGTTGAAATTATTTTCTGATTTAAATATTTTTATATTTATTATTGTAGTATGTATTTAAATAATTAATAATAATTGACCAATTAATTGAAAAATTATTTTATTTTTATATTACAGAGTAGCTATCAAGCTAGCTAACTAATACGCTAAGACATAATGATAAACACCTTATTAGCATGCTAGTGGAAAAATTATGCTAATATTCTTTTTCCTGTTGTATGACATTTAATCAGCCTGGCTAGTAACAAAACTCTTTTTATTTTTAGGCAAGATTAGTTGTAATAGATTTTGGTGTTAAAATTACTATTTATATATTTACATGTATTTATTACTTTATGCACTCAAATAATAAATAATAATCGACAGACTAACTGAATATTAAAATAATTTTTGCTCTCCTAGCTAGAAAAGCTGACCAGTTATCGAGCTAGCTACCTAAAGTTTAGGTTCCTCTGTTGTTATTTTTTTAGAAACAACTGGAAGATTATCTCAATAAACTCCTCAAGATGCCGACGTACCGCAACTATCACGGCATGGTAAGTGTCTTAATGCAGAAATCTAGGCCGGTAGAACCAGTTCAACCCTCTGACTTTCTGCCATCAGATGGAATTCATTGATGTGAGCCAGCTGTCATTCATTGGGGACCTGGGTCCAAAAGGATTGTAAGGGACCTGAACGCCCCCTTGAACATTTTTGACATATTTTAGACAGGCGTCTGCTGTTCTTGTGCTCACAGAGAAGGGATGGTTCATAAGCGATCCGGTGGCCATCGGATCCCCGGACTCAACTGCTGTGGCCAGAGCAAGATGTGTTACCGCTGGTCCAAACGGTCAGTACACCGCATATCGCTAAGACACAGGAGACGAATACTTTGTTAGTGTAAAAATCTAAGCAATTTACACATTATCTCGTAATAATCTGCAGCATTTCTTTTAAGAATAGCCTATCGTTAGCATAAAAATGTGTTCACAACCCCAGTTCGGATATTTTAAATGTATATTGGACAATTTTCTGGTAGTCATGAGAATGTATCTTTACTCTAAATAAGAAAATTCACAATTGATCAGAAAAAGAATTGTATTCTTCGTTGTTTCTGTTTGTATACGACATTATTAACACTTCCCCCTGTTGGTCGTAATGAGCTTAGGGCGATATTTGAGCGTCATCATCTTTGTCTTACGTGATAGATGGCTAGTAGTGAAGGATTCGTTTCTGCTGTACATGAAACCTGACTCGGGCGTCATTTCCTTCGTGATGCTATTCGACAAGGAGTTCAGCGTCAAAATGGACTCCAAAGACACAGAGACACAGCATGGCGTGCGTGTGGACAGCCTTTCCAGGTAAACACACACATTATAAAAAGTCACTAAAGTATCCAATACAGACCATAATGGAGTTTTTTAAGTTCCATGGTACTTGTAACCTCCTTGCTCGAACGTGTATGATGAGTTAGTGGAGTAGTTCAGAGTCTCTTTGACAGTATTTGCCCTGATATTGTTAAATGTAAATGGTCTGCATTTATATAGTGCTTTTCGAGGCAATAAAGACCTCCCAAAGCTTTTTCCTTTTTTACACAAACTACCTAACCGATAGCAGCGTCAGCCATGCAAGGCAACAATATGCTCATCGGGGGCATTAGATTCAGTGTTTTGCCCAAGGACACATCGACATATAACACGGAGGATCGAACCTGTGACCTTTCGATCACAAGCCAAGCATTTTACCTCCTGAGCTACTGCTGCCTAGTATAGGCCAAACAAGTTAATATGGTGGCCTGCACTAAGAGCTTAAGGTGTTTCAGGTGAAAATGCCAATACTCTTTTTGTGTCTTTAGGGCTAGGTTCACACTGCAGGGAAATCAGATTTTTTTGCATGGATGCAACATGTATCCGATCTGTTAAAGTCCATCTGAACAGCACAGTTTTTCTCACCGGACCCAGGCCATTTTAATATGTGGTCTTTAATCCAATAAATGGTCTTTCAGAATGCAACTTGTGTGAATGGCTGAGGCACATTCATGCGACCTGCATGTCATTGAGGGGCGGGATGAAGTGTAGAACTCAACAACCATGGCGGATGAATACACAGAGAGCATTCAATGGAGGGAAGTGATCTTTTGAATTTAATTCCAAATTTGACGGGACAACTCTGTTCAGCCTCTGGTAGCACAAAAGATTTAAAATTTCGAGATACGCTGCGTTGTTAGCATCAATGAGAACTTCTGCACACGATAAATGCATTACGTGTGATGTCCTCATCTGAGCATGCGGGACACTTGTCGTGGTAACACACGAGATGGGCAGAAGTCACAGGAAATTGTAAACAAGTTGCATCACAAAAACACAAGAATTCACCCCCAAAAAATCGTAATCGAGCATTAAGCTTTGCAATGTGAACCTAGCCTAGAAAGACATTTTAGTGCACGGGTAAATTACTGCAGCACAAGGACCAAAAAGGCTAGTTACATGCACTAGTATCCTCTATATACAGAAAGTGCGACAGTTGCTAGGACAGAATATTGTTCACTAGTATGCACTTTTTTCCTTTCACTTAGGACAATTCAGTGCACTAAAAATTAACTTTCATGCACTACTATCTCAACTACTATATATATTCAATCCACTGGTATCACTAGTATCAACGGTTTGTTCAAAACACTAACACAGCTTTCCTGTGGCATAACGAGTATCAAGCCAATAGAGCGCCTCCATCGTCTACCACAGGTGCCTGGTGTTAAAGTGTAGCAGCTACCGAAACGCACGCTGGTGGGGGCAGGCCATTGAGGGCTTTGTGCATGACCATGGCGCAGCCTTTCTCACCGACCACCGCTTTGGCTCCTTCGCCCGACAGGAGGAGAACATCCCTGCCAAATGGTAATTGCGGCGACCGAGCCAGGGCTTCCATCTGGGAAATTAAACGTGTGTGCGTGTGTATGTGTTGTGTAATACGACACAAAGTGAAAGAAAGTGAGCCTCTCTTGCCTCGCAGGTGGGCAACACTGTACAGTGTGCGAACATTAACAAGTGTGCATGGACGCTATTTTTTGTGTGTGTTTTTCAGGTACATAAACGGTAAGACGTACATGGAAGATGTTGCCAATGCTCTCGAGGCAGCTAAAGAAGAAATCTTCATCACAGACTGGTGGTGAGTTCAAGTCTGTGTGTTTGTGTGTGAGTGTGCTGAGCGCCTAAGTTCACTTAGTGGTCACCACTAGTGGAACATTGGTGTTGAAGCAGATCAGTTACTGTCTGAGTTTACGGCACCTACACAACTCCTCACTTTGTATTTCATGTCAGGTTGAGTCCTGAGATCTTCCTCAAAAGGCCCATCGTGGAGGGCAATCGCTGGCGTTTGGATCATGTGCTACGGCGGAAAGCTGTGAGTGTGTTGTGTGTCAATTTCCAATGTGACTTTGGTGAATTATGACCTTTTGCTAACAGCTACAAGGAGTACACATCTACGTCATGCTCTACAAGGAAGTGGAGCTGGCGCTGGGCATCAACTCTGGGTACAGCAAACAGACATTACGCCACCTTCACCCCAACATCAAGGTGTGTGGGTTGTGTGCGTGTGTATATACAGTGCAGTGAAAAAGTGTCACAAAGGTTTCAGCTTATCAAACGAATTTTAATTTCACATAGAGACAACCCAAGGAAATTCTGTCATGAAATGTTAAAACCATTAATCAAGGTACAAAAAATCATAACCTATCTGGCCCAATGTAAAAAAGAAATTGCACCCCCTTGTTAAATTACAAAGTAACTGTGACTCGCCACAGTTTTGGGAAAGCTGAGTTCAATTCCAAAGGCCAAAATTAATTGGCACCACTTCGAATCAAGACATTACTTAGATTGAAGCTGTTAGACAAAGAGAAGTTGGCTACAAATCTTAAGAACATCATTTACATGCCACAATCCAAAGAAATTCCAGAAGAAATTGGAAAGAAAAGATGGAAATCTATCAGTCCAGAAAAGGTCACTAATTTCCAAGGTTGTAGGGCTTTAGTGAACCACTGTCAGTGCCATTCTCCACAAATGGAGAAAACAGTGGCAAACCTTCTCAGAAGTTGATGACTAAGATTATTCCAAGAGTGCGGCAACAGCTCATCCAGTAGGTTACAAACAAACCTAAAAAAAAAACTGCAGGCTTCGTTTGCCTCAGTTAAGGCCAGTGTTCATGTCCTTACTTTGAGAAAGACACTGCCCAAAAATGGCATCCATGGGAGAGTTCTCAGGCGAAAACTACTGCTGTCACAAAAGAACTCAAAAAGTCTTAATTTGCCAAAATTATCTTGATTAACCTCAGGACTTTTGGAGAAACATTCTGTGGTGTAATGAGTCAAAAATGTTACTTTTTGGAAGGAGTGCACACCTTTACATCTGGTGTAAAAATGGTACAGTATTTGAAGAAAAGTACATGATGCCAACAGTTAAAGCATAGTGGTGGCAGTGTGATGGTCTGGAGCTTCTTTGCTGCTTTAAAATTATGAATGTGACGGTACATCGGCAAATAAAAGTCCAAATGCGTCGGCATGTGCTCTTGACATGGCGACATGTGTAGGTCATTAATTTTCGATTTTTGCAATCCGGAGATGGAGTAAGAGCTTGCTCTGTCCACTCCACGCAACGGCCCGGTATTGCAGTACCTCCGGGAACGGTGCATTGGGAATGATCGCTGCATGGCTCTGTGGCTAGGACCTTAACTCGGCCTCTTGGCTGAGAGCAAGTGTCTCGGCCCCTTGGCTTTGTAGCGTATTATGGTTTCACCGATTACGGATAATGGACAAATGATTAAGAATATAGAACAATAAACCTTACAAAATTCCCCCCCGCCTTTGGACAAGGACAACTTGCTGTGGTTGACAGAATATAGAATACCAAGTTTTACCAAAAGATCCTGAAAAAGAATGTCTGGCCATGAGTTTGTGCACTCAACTCAAGCGCTCTTGGATTATGCAGCAGGACAACGATTATAAATACAACAGCAAGTCCACCTCTGAATGGCTCAAAAAACAAAATCAAGGTTCTGAAGTGTCAAAGTCCGGATTTAAATCTAATTGAGATGCTAATGTGACTTTAAACGGGCAGTTTGTGCGAGAAAACCCTCCAACAAGGCAGAATTCAAACCGATATGCGAAGAAGAGTGGGCCAAAAGTCCTCTACAACCTTACCAATTATTATAAAGATTTGATTTTTGTTATCATTGCCAAAGGTGGTCCAACTCGTATTAGGTTCAAGGGGCAATTACTTTTTCACATAGCGCCAGATAGGCATGAATTAGATTTTATGCCATAATAAGAGGAATCAACGTTTTAAAACTACATTTTGTCTTTGCTTGATTTGTCTCTGTGTGATATTAAAATTGGTTTGATCATTTGAAACCTTTGTGAGTGAGGGCAAAGGGGGCAAATACTTTTTCACAGCACTCTATGTTCGTGACGTTTATTATTTTTGTTGTATGAGCCAGGTGATGCGCCACCCGGATCACGTGTCATCTGCTGTGTATTTGTGGGCCCACCACGAAAAGATCGTGGTCATTGACCAATCGGTGGCCTTTGTGGGCGGCATCGACCTGGCATACGGCCGCTGGGATGACCAGGAGCATCGGCTTACCGATGTGGGGAGTGTCACCTTCTCACAAACAGAGCAGGTCTGTATATATCTATATATATATATCTATATATATATATGTATGTATTTATGTATATGTATGAATATATATACAGTATAAGTGTCCCGGCTCCTTGGCTTTGTAGCGTATTATGAACTGACCGATAACGGATAATGGATAATGAATAACGAAGATAGATCAATAACCCTTAAAAAACCCCCATATATATATATATATATACTGGACTGTCTCAGAAAATTAGAATATTGTGATAAAGTTCTTTATTTTCTGTAATGCAATTAAAAAAACAAAAATGTCATACATTCTGGATTCATTACACATCAACTGAACTATTTCAAGCCTTTTATTATTTGAATATTGCTGATTTTGGCTTACAGCTGAAAAAAACTCAAAAATCCTATCTCAAAATATTAGAATACTTCCTCAGACCAAGTAAAAAAATAATTTTATAACAGCAAAACTAAATCAAACATTTGAAAATGTCCATTGATGCACTCAGTACTTGGTTGGGAATCCTTTTGCACGGATTACTGCATCAATCCGGCGTGGCATGGAGGCAATCAGCCTGTGGCATTGCTGAGGTGTTATTGATGCCCAGGATGCTTCGATAGCGGCCTCCAGCTCATTTGCATTTGTAGGTCTGGTGTCTTTCATCTTCTTCTTAACTATACCCCACAAATTCTCAATGGGGTTCAGGTCAGGGGAATTAGCAGGCCAATCAAGGACAGTGATGCCATGGTCAGTGCACCAGTTACTGGTGGTTTTGGCACTGTGGGCAGGTGCCAGATCATGCTGGAAAATGAAATCCTCATCTCCATAGAGCTTTTCAGCAGATGGAAGCATGTAGTGCTCTAAAATCTCTTGGTACACAGTTGCATTTACTCTGGACTTGATGAAACACAGTGGACCAACACCAGCAGCTGACATGGCTCCCCAAACCATTGCTGACTGTGGGAACTTCACACTGGATTTCAAGCAACTTGGATTTTGCTCCTCTCCAGCCTTTCTCCAGACTCTGGCGCCTTGACTTCCAAATGAAATGCAAAACTTACTTTTGTCTGAAAAGAGGACTTTGGACCACTCTGCAACTGTCCAGTGCTTCTTCTCCATAGCCCAAGTCAGACGCTTCTTCCGTTGTCTTGAGTTCAGAAGTGGCTTGACCATGGGAATACGGCTATTGTAGCCCATTTCCCGGACACGTCTGTGAACTGTGGCTTTTGATACCTGGACTCCAGCTTCAGCCCACTGTCTTTGAAGCTCCGCCAAATTCTGGAAGCGGCTCTTCTTCACAATTTTGTTAAGGCTGCGGTCATCTCTCTTGGTTGTGCAGCGTTTTCGGACACATTTTTCCCTTCCAACAGACTTTGTGGATATGCTTTGAAACTGCACTCTGTGAACAGCTTGCTCTTTGAGAAATTTCTTTTTGTGTCTTACCCTCCTGATGGAGGGTATCAATGATGGTCCTCTGGACAGCAGACAGATCAGCAGTCTTCCCCATACTTGTGATTTAGTTTACTGAACCAAGCTGAGTGTTTTTAAGGCTCAGGAAACCCTCGCAAGGTGTTTCGAGTTATGTAGATGATTCAGGTGATTAGTTGAATAGCCTACTTGTATACTTTTTCATGATATTCTAATATTTTGAGATAGGATTTTTGAGTTTTCTTAAGCTGTAAGCCAAATTCAGCAATATTCAAATAATAAAAGGCTTGAAATAGTTCAGTTGATGTGTAATGAATCCAGAATGTATGACATTTTTGTTTTTTTAATTGCATTACAGAAAATAAAGAACTTTATCACAATATTCTAATTTTCTGAGACAGTCCAGTATATATATCTCATCTCATTAGCTACACCGCTTATCCTCAGTAGGGTCGCGGGGGTGCTGGAGCCCATCCCAGCAATCATCGGGCAATGGGCAGGGGACACCCTGAACTGGTTGCCAGCCAATCGCAGGGAACACGGGGACGGACAACTCACTCGCTCATTCACACCTAGGGACAATTTGGACCGACCAATTCACCTGAAATGCATGTTTTTGGAATGTGGGAGGAAACCGGAGTGCCCGGAGGAAACCCACGCAAGCACGGGGAGAACATACAAACTCCGCACAGGAAGTCTGGAACTGGATTTGAACCCACGCAGGAGGTTCCCAAGACATGAACTGTGCCGCACATGCGCATATATATATATATATATATATATATATATATAATATATATATGTGTGTGTGTGTGTGTGTGTGTATGTGTATACGGTCCCGACGGATCACCACCTTATCGTGGTGGGGCACTTTGCGCGTCTCCATGACCCCTAGAGCTATGTCGGCGGGAGTCTCGTACTCCTGGTAGGGTTACCCAAGCCGAACAGGTCGAAGGGTAGAGTCCAGACTAAGAGTGATCCCAAAAGCTGGTGGCGGCACGCTTTGAGGCGGTTTCCTACAGACCTGGATCCCGTTAGCCGCCTGCAGTTGTAGAAAGATGCCGGTCGTCTAGGGTCTCCCTTGCCACTGGAACCATCTTCTTTACAATCAAGATAGTGGCGTTGGGGAAAGCGCACCCCTTACGCCACTTTAAAAACCGTCATTGCGCAGG
The DNA here is from genome assembly GCF_059441175.1 of Urocampus carinirostris. NCBI lineage: Eukaryota > Metazoa > Chordata > Actinopteri > Syngnathiformes > Syngnathidae > Urocampus > Urocampus carinirostris. The sequence goes on from NC_142366.1 coordinate 3,248,605, forward strand.
TATCCTCTTTTACCTGAGTCTCCGACCACAATCCAGGATCGGACTGTTCAAACATCAGCAGACTCACAAATAAAAGAAGATGGTCATCATCGAATCGATGGACAACCCCAACGATGTGTATACTTGTGCTGGTACAGTGGAGTTAGTGGGTGGATGCAGAGCAGGAAAGAGACCGCAATCAAAACTGATTTCAAAACTTCCACTTGTCAGGATTTTCATGGCTTTAGAAGATTTTTTGTTTTAATGGCTCTCTTATTTTAGTCCCTATTGTCAATTAACCTATAGCTAAGCCCCACTCTCAAACGCGATCAGCCAATCACAGTTTGCAGAGCAGACTTCATAGACTCAGACAAGCTCTACTGGCATGTCCATTCAATTATGTTGCAGTTTGTCAGGTTTTTTTGCGTGTGTGTTTTTTTCTTACATTTTAAACTTTTAACAGGTCAAATGCTGTGCATGGGGTACGTGCAAATCTGATACGAGGTATCTTGAGAGGCCGGGCAATGAGGAGAATGTTTTATCCAATTTAGCCATGTCTAAATCAAGACAAGTGTCTGCTTTGGATAAAGTTATGTGTTGACCACAGCACCATCTCAATGTGTATAAAGTTAATAAGTATGTCTGCATTTGTTCTAATTTCAGGCAGCGTCGTATTTCATAACGTTAACATCTCTAAAGTTAAGATGACGCAAGCTAACGTCATACATCATGTTTGTTTACTGGGAGTTCAGTGGCCTGTTATGTGATTTCAATGTGAGTTTTTGTACATTGGTAATCATACGTGATTGTAAGCTGTTATCCAAAGAGCTCTAGTCAACATTGGATACCACCAAAAAAAATCAGACTGAGCTCTGCAGTGTGAACCTTGCCTATACTCTAACTTTTGGAGCTTAGCTTCTTTAACTTACCTGTGAATAACTAATATAACAAATGTTGGCATTGTAATGCTGAATGATTCAACGTAAATACTGTGGCACCAAACTATTGGAGAGGTAGTCCTGGTAGCCTACAGATGGCAAAAAGTCTTGTCCTTGGAAAATATGCAGCTGAGTTTTGGACTAGCTGGAACTTTTTATCCACTATCTCAACAATAAAATACTTAATATAACCCTCCGATGTATAGTTCAGGCCCTTTTGGTGACTTTGAGATGATTTGTGATCTTTGTGGACCCCAAAAGCATCAATTGCCTCCTGCCAAATGTGCCCTACTGTGACACTAAAATCCCTACCGTGACTGAGTAAAGGGGATGGGGCTTAGCCACAGTTCAACTGGTGAATGTAGCCAATCATGTGCCTTCTTCTTATTGCTTGATAATTGCAAACTTTGTTTTAATTGTTGTCATCACATACTTCTCCCTTTGGCTGCACTGCAAGTCTTGGGACTAGTAGCGAATAAATCCAGTGCAATAAAATACAGTTTTGTATCGCCAAACCAGAAAGTCTGTACAATGCCCTCAAGATTGTGAACTGATTAAACAGGATCAGTTTTCATTTGCGACTTTTGCAGCCCTTATAAACTCTTTGTGATTAAGGGTAACACAAATAAATGACTTCACAAGGCATTGTGGGAGGTTTCAGGAAATAGCATATTGGGATTTTCATGATGCCATGACTCAAACCAACAGCAGACAAGGATTTTAAAAAGTTGTCGACCAATAGCGAACAGGCATCTTAGAGATGTAACTCGTATGCGTGAACAAAGTTTGAAATTAAAGTCTTTGGGCAGTCAAAAGAATTTGTTGTTGATGTTGTGTAGTGGGGTAGAGGCCATAAAGAGGGCCTAAAATAATTATTTTACACCGTAACGTGAATGCGTCATAAGGCAGGGTTCCCATATCCCCGGGGTCTACTGTATAACATTTGTCTCAGGTTTGTGATTTTTATTTTTTCCTCTACCTGCCTTAGACTGAGGAGTCTTTGGCAGCCACCGTGGCCCACGCGAATGGAAGTGGCGCAGGCTACGGCAACGCAGCCTTCACAGCAGATGACACGGTAGAGCAGCCAAAAATCAAAAGTCAGGGCAAGATGAGGAGGGCCAAGATGAGCATAAAGCGCCATCTGCAGAAGCATGGGCTTGCCCACGCCGACAGCGATGACGAGCTCGACTTGGAGGTGACAGGTAAGTTATGTTAACTCATTCACTACCAATGATGACTTAGTGGAATTGACTGATTTAGACATCAATCCTCCACTTAAATAGGCTGACTAAGAAGGAACTGTGAATTAAGTCAATAAGTTATGCAATGTTTAGTTTTGTTGAAGATTCATCAAATGTTTTTGACTTTAACTCATTCAATACTATTGACGATCTAAGACATACAAAATATGTTCTAGATTTGGTGGCATTGACAGTTTTATTTTCCATTTAAATAGGTTGAGTAAATGCTTCAGTGGCACCATCTTATATGTTCGGCACATTTGAAAGGAAAAATTTGCTGCACTTATATAGCCACAAAAGCCTTTATCCAACCTACCGTTACTTAAATGGAAAATGGAGAATCGAGGTCTAAAACCGTCGATGGCCCTTAATTAAGTACATATTTTTGGTGTCTTTAGTCATCATTGAGAGTGAATGAGTTAAGAATATTGATAACAATTAATTGAAAACAGGCAGCACGGCGGCGCAGTGGTTAGCTTGTGCCGCACAGTTCATGGCATGGGAACCTCCTGCGTGGGTTCAAATCCAGCTCCAGACTTCCTGTGCAGAGTTTGTATGTTCTCCCCGTGCTTGCGTGGGTTTCCTCCGGGCACTCCGGTTTCCTCCCACGTTCCAAAAACATGCATTTCAGGTGAATTGGCCAGTCCAAGTTGTCCCTAGGTGTGAATGAGCGAATGAGTTGTCTGTCCCTGTGTGCCCTGCGATTGGCTGGCAACCAGTTGAGGCTGTCCCCTGCCCACTGCCCGGAGATGGCTGGGATGGGCTACCCCCCCCGCAACCCTAATGAGGATAAGCGGTACGGCCAATGAGATGAGATGAATTGAAAACCTTCTGGATGTCGGTCTCAGAAAGCGAGGCGGATCGGAACCAGCAACCCGGCAATGGCGATCTGTGTGGCAATACGCGCTTCTGGCACGGCAAAGATTACTGCAATTTTGTGCACAAGGACTGGATTGAACTGGACAAACCTTTCGATGGTAAGCCAAAAAGTTGTTATTATGTTAGCTTCATTGTGGTTTTCTCTGTTGTTCACAATTGTAGCATAACCTGATTAAAATATTTCATGAGATTGTATCTTCATACCTGTTAACCTCAACCAATTGCTCCTTATATTAATGATTGCAATTCACCGTGTTAAGCGATAATAAACCTTACGATCACTATGTGGAACCTATTTACTCCCTGCAAGACAGACTATGTGACAGGACATTGTCTTCTGCTACCAGTGGCTGAGACGGTTCAGATTAGAGCCAAAATAGGCAAGATGAGAAAGTTCTAACAAAAAAAGGTTGTTTTTTCACCTAAAAAAAAAAGGTTTTTTTTTTTTTTTGCCCCATGCAAAAATTGTTATATGGTGTTGGTTAGATCCTTTAACCACTAGGCTCATAGGGGCATCATTTCCTGTGGTGTGTCTTGGGCAGGTTCAGCCTGGTGATGCCCATCCCTCTGTAAAATCCCTACCTAGAAGTCGCTGCCCAAATTGTATGGCATCTGGCTGTTACGCTGTTCTCTTAAAAATTATTTTTTTACGCATTAGACAATACAGTGCCATCTAGTTGTCAAATATTACACACTGGGGCTTTAAAGCCTCGCAAAGTCCAACAATAGGATGTAAATTGTCTTCAGCATTAGGCATGCAATTATTTTCATTGCAAAAATTTAGATTTTTAACTGTATTTCCTGCCATGTTTGCAGATTTCATCGACCGTCACGTTACCCCCAGAATGCCCTGGCACGACATCTCATCGGTGGTGCACGGTAAAGCGGCGCGCGATGTAGCCCGGCACTTCATCCAGCGCTGGAACTTTACTAAGGTCCGTAAGTTCACCTAAAAAAAACACCCGAGCCCAACTTTTTTGACGATGCGTTTTGCGTTCTTCAGATTGTCAAACCAAAATATCGTTTGCTGTCCTTCCCGTACCTTCTGCCCAAGTCGCACACTAGCACCGGACATCAACAATATCTGGTACCCGGCTGCGTTAAGACCAAAGTGCAGATACTCCGCTCGGCATCGGACTGGTCGGCCGGCATCAAGTACCATGAAGAGTCTATCCACAACGCCTACGTGCAGGTCATTGAGAACAGCCGGCATTTCATCTACATTGAGGTGTGTGTGGACAGTTTTCAATGAGTGATGTACCCCCTTTTTTTGCTTGTTGCGTGTACTGCCGAGGTTTTTGAGTTTTTGTTTTCCCTCATGTAGGTTCCAGATCAAGGGATGTTGTAATAGTTGTCAGTGCAGCCCTTTGAGACTTTTTGTGATTATGGGGGTCACAAATAAATATGACTTGACTTGTTTGGCACTGTGTCTTTCAGAATCAATTTTTCATCAGCTGTGCAGACAACAGACACGTTTTCAACAAGATCGGCGACGCCATTGCTGAGCGTATCATTAAAGCGCACAGGTGAGGTACAAAACTGGAAGATACTAGGCCAAAATTTATGCATACTCATAAATGCTGTAGATCAGGGGTCGGGAACCTATGGCTCGCGAGCCATATATGGCTCTTTCTATGAGTATCTGTGGCTCAGAGACAAATTTGATTGCAAGCAAAATTTCTCCATCTTGTCCCAAACTTGAGTTGTCTATCCCGTTTAGGCACACGCAAAGCCAAACCGAAGCTAAATATCCTGGGATCACTTCGCAGTATATATAGGGCACGTTTTTACTACAATTTACAGTCAAGGTGTAACACAAAAAAAGGGGAAAAAAAACTCGTTTTGGCTGTACAACGCTAAAGAATCCTTTATTTAAAAGTTCACTATATAATCTGTGTTCAGTGTTCAGATACTTTATGATGAATCCACAGAACTGTAAATACGCCAAAACACCGGAAGAGAACTTAGTCATTTGATTGGGTGAGTGGGAGGGATGGGTGGAGCTATGCAAAAAGTGCAAGCACTCCCTCCCATCTCTCGCCCTACGCCGTCTGCTCCAAAAGTGAGCTCATCAGGCTCCCTATTTGCAGAATGTTGTTTTTACACAATAACTGCTTGCATCTGGTTTTGAAACCAATATGTATGGAAAAAAAGGGTCAAAAGGAGTTTAACCGATCTTGAGTAATTGCAAGAAAGAGACAAGTTTAAAGTGGTATGTTTGTTGATTTTGGGACAGGGGCTCTGGCATTATTCTCTTTTCATAATTTTTATCAAATCATCAAAAATAAATGTGCTGAAGACTAAGCTTTTGTCTGGGGCGCGGGTTTAGCAATTTAGTAAATTTGTATATAATATATGGTGTGGCTCTTTCCCAAAATAAAATTAATATTTTTTGCTTTTATGGCTCTTTGAGTCAAAAAGGTTCCCGACCCCTGCTGTAGATACTGGTATCAGGTTGATACCAGGTGATATTTGAGATATCTGTAATCACAGCGCTATTGATACTGGCATCCAGGAAAGATCCACATTTTAAAGTATCAGTACTCACAGAGGCTTTAGATACTGGTATTAGATTGATACCAGACTGTAATTGAGCTCATGGTACTCCTAGTGCTATTAATTCTGGTATTGTGCAGACACAAGTCCATATTAACCGTCATGTTGTGTTAGGAATTGGCACCACTAACTGTTGTTAGGGGTCAATTTTGACCCAGGGTATAACTCCTGACCACCAAAAAAATATATGTTTGATACAAAATCCTAACAAACATTATATGGATTCATTACTATATATTCTCATTGTTATTTGATTTTATGGGCCTTGAGACACTTCAGTTATTACATTGGATAACCTTGAAACAGGAAATTGGAGACCCCAACAAAACATAAGTGTTAAAAAGTATAGGTCTTAACATCATATTCTTTATCTTCGTATATTAGGGATATGATTTTTTTTAAAAACTTGTAATATTCTTGTACATAAATTTTATTTTGGGGAATCATTTGGTGTATCTAATGGTATTGGTGCTCGTTGATAACTGATACTCTGCCTTGTTTTTAAGTGTGGATGGGCGAGTAACGATACCTGCTACCAGTATTGGTGATAATACCGGCCTTGTTTAAAGGTATCACTTTTCACGACGATGGCCATTTTCCAATTAGCAACAAATATATTTAATTGAGAGTGAAATTGTTACATATTTTTTTGATATTTCAAAGAAAATATGTTTGTATATATTCATATTTTTTAAGGATTATCAAATATTTTAGGGAAAAACGTATGTGTGAGTTCTATCGGTATCACTGGCTACTCACAAGTTCAAAAGCGAACATCCCTCATTTATTTATCTGAAAATCACCCTGCTATATGGTCAGTGTCACATAACTCCGCTTTCTACCCGCTTGTCTTGTTCTAGGGAAGGTGAAAAGTACCGCGTGTACGTGGTTACACCGCTGCTGCCGGGTTTTGAAGGAGACATCAGCACCGGGGGAGGAAGCGCCATCCAGGCCATCATGCACTTTAACTACAGGTGGGTGTGTGAGTTTGTTTGGATGACTACTTACATCGTTTTTTTCTCATTCTCTTTTTGCAATGTCGTGTCGTTCTGCAGGACCATGAACAGAGGGGATCACTCCATAATCTCGCAGCTGAAAAGAGAAAGTAAATCAGTTTTGCTTTTGCCTCTTCCACTAATACTTTCTGTTCCAACATTTAACATTTCATTCATATTTTTTACACAATCTCAAACTATTTCTCTATGAAACTGGTCTTAAAATGTATAATAACCTAATTTAGCCTGACTGTGGTGTTTTAATCTGCACCCCTAAAAATCCATTTGCAGGTAATTTTGGTCATTCACTAATTTCTCATTTAATATATTTTAAATTGTGTTTTAAATATATTTTGCTTATTTCAAAGTTTTTTTTCTATTTTCATCCTATTATTTTTGTATTTTTTACCATATATTTGCTTCGTTTCCCTTTTTATTATGAATATTTTTAGGTAAAATCAGAAACCCTTAAAGGTGGGGTGCGTAGTTTGAGCTGTCCTTAAAATGTTTAAAATTGAATATTTTCTTCATTAAGTACATGTTAACTGCTTTGAAAACACTTTGTGTATTTTTTTTCCATCGCACCTATCTACTTTTATCCTACTTTTACCCTCTGTGTTGTGGCCATGGAGAGCATTACTCTGGAGGAAAGGAGGTAGGGAGGGAATGGGCGTATGTGATTTCACGCGTGTGCTGGCTGTTTTCTTTTCTGCAATGATTATTTCAGCCAGAAGATGGCGTCACCCAGTACAATATTTTGAAGTTACAGACACCACTTTTAAAATGAACAGAATTATTTGGCAGATTGCAGATTTTTTTTTTTGTATCCTAGCTTATTTAAAATATTTTTTTTACTAAAATAAAAAAATACTTCAAAATAAAGATTGAATATATAGTGAAGTATAATTTTAAATTCATTGATATAACATGTGTGGAAAAATAACAAGTACTAGAATTAGAACAATTCTTTAGTAGAAAAACACTATTCCTCCTTCAATGTATAATGACTCACAAGAACTTATAAATATGCTATTTCAAGACTTTGACATGAAAAAGTATTTGCTTCTCCGTCCTGTCGTTCTTTTTTTGGCTTACTTTTCTCCTTTAAATCTTTTATTACATGTTTATCCTGGGGTCTTATCTGGTTGGAAACAATGTTCACTATGTTGTTATCAATGACAATAAAGATTATTCTAATTCTAAAAATATAATAAACTCTTTGTTTTGGAGAATTATTTCTGTATTAAGAAATATGATGTTTAATATCAACTTTTTTTCAAACTGATACTTCAATTTTGCGGCGTAATTTCTGATAGATACTGTAGTAAATTGTTTTTCGATCATGTGGCCTCCAGTGGACGACCAATGGATAAACTACATCTCCATTGCTGGCCTGAGGACGCACGCAGAGCTGGAGGGCAAGATGGTTACTGAACTCATTTATGTGCACAGCAAGATGCTCATAGCCGACGACAACACCGTCATCATCGGTAAGTCCGCCAAAAATAGTGAGTTTTGGTAATAGTTCCCACCCCTCGCACCAAAAGTTGCTGTTTGACTTGTTTGATGATAGATGCAGAGCAAAACACAATCAAAGTCAAGTCCACTCCTGCCTCTTGTGCCACGCGTCTTCTCTCTCCTTTCTCCCTCTCTCTCTGCTAAGCTACCGACACTGTAGAGCTGGGGCGTCGCGCTGCCTGAATCACTCATCCGGGCTGGGCTCAAAATAGGATAGGGAGGATGTGAGACAAAAGAAAGCACTTTTTTGTTCTTTTTCTCATAAAATTATTTTTTTATTACTCTCTGAGACCTCATGTCGCTGACCTCCTGGAAAGATGTTGTTCACATCCTTGGGATCCATGGAACCCACATTGGATACCACTGTTGTATTGAAATCACTTTTGAGCCAGTTGAAAATATAGATTTTGGCAAAAATGACACAGCCTCATCTTACCAATCAATGGACATGTAAAGCAGTTGTTTTTATTGCGATTAACCAGCAATTCAAAATAGTAATGTTTTGAGTATCAATAAACTAATAACGCTTATTACGCAGAAATCAACTATTATCAACAGATGAATTGGGAGACTAACGTTTCTGCTAAATTTGTCATCATCTTTAAACAAGACGTAACTTGCTCAAAAATCGATTTAGATATAACGTGCAAATGCTCTGTGGTTTCCTGTTCTATTACTGTTAGAGTCTGGCACACCTCTGCCCATCGGAGGGCGCCTAATCAGTTTGTTATTTGGACAGGTATGTCCAATCACCCCACACCTGTCCCTAATTAGCCTGACCTTTCATAAGGACATTTTGGACAGCACCCAGAGTTGGGTCTTATGGTTTGTGGTGGACCCAAACCCTGGAAGCAGGAAGACGCAGCGTGCTCAAAAACAGATAGGATTTAAAAACAAAATAATCAACAAAGTAACAAACAGTCAAAAACAACAATCAAACACTCAGAACCAAAAAATACAATAACAATTACATTTCCCAAAAATGAGATACTAACTTGTCTTAGTGAAATTTGTGAGAGTGACTGCGCTAGGGAGGACATTTTATAGGAAAGGGGCCGGGGTCATTTTTCAGCACAACATCGGCACACCAGAGTAACCCGCCGCAACATCCCCGCAGGCTCAGCCAACATTAATGACCGCAGCATGCTGGGAAAGCGTGACAGCGAGGTGGCCGTCATTGTGGAGGATTCTGAGATGGTGCCGTCCATCATGGATGGGCAGGAGTACCGGGCGGGACGCTTTGCGCTGCAGCTGCGCTTAGAGTGCTTTAAGTATGTTATTGTTGTTACCTTCCCTGGCGAGGAAGCATCTAATAACTTTTAAGCATGTGGTAATGGTGTCATCTTGCATCTGCCAGGTTGATTCTGGGCACTCACTCGGATTCCAGCATTGATGTGTCAGACCCGATCAGTGATCAGTTCTATAAGGAGGTCTGGATGAGCACGTGCGCTCGTAACGCCACCATCTACCAAAAGGTACAAAAAGTCAAAACATATTACAAATAGAGCTGAAATACAATGAAATGAAATGAAATGAAATGATCTGCATTTATATAGCGCTTTTCAAGTCAATGACTTCCCAAAGCGCTTTACAATGTGCTCCACATTTCCCAATAGCGGCCTTGCAGCCATGTAAGGCGCTAACCTGCTTATTGGGGGTATTAGGGGTTCAGTGTCTTACCCAAGGACACTTCGACATGTAACACGGACGACCCAGGATTCGAACTGGGATCCCATGATCCCAAGACGAGCGCTCTACCTCCTGAGCTACCGCAACTATTAAAATGAGAGCATTGTTAAGTACAGTAATTCCTTGCTATAATGTGGTTCACTTTTCAGTTTTGCCGCTTTGCAGATTTTCAGCTTTCATTGTGTTCTGCATTCCGATTGACTTAACAGCATTGATTAAATAATGTTTCCAGGTATAGTGTACAGTACTTTTGTTAAACGAATGCTAGGCCTGTTTTTTTCTCAATGTATTAGAGTATTTTACTGTAAAATTGTCAATAAAAAAATAACCTTTTTTACTTCATGGATTTATTAGCGTATCACGAATTATTTATGGAATGTAAGCCCACATAAATGAGATTTCACGGCAGTCTGTTTGAAAGTTTTCATAAACAATGCAATATAAATAAAATGCACCAATAGGCTCAAGTGTTCATCTGTTCACTGTGAGCAGTACAGAAATACTGTCTAAAAAATTACATTTATACTAGAACGAGCCTTGTGGCATTATGACGTTGATGGATGGGTACTACGAAGATTAGTGTATAAAATATGTGACTGTATTATGAAAGAGGAGCTATCTATAGAATGTATTTAATGGGGAAGTTGAAGGTGTAGGGGAAATAAGTGTCTGTTTCATACTACCCCTTTTCAAACATGTTATGTTAACATTATTTTGTAATTGAGTCATTGTTTTTGTCCTGTTTTTATTTTAATCCAACCATCCATCCATTGTCTTCCGCTAATCCGAGGTCGGGTCGCGGGGGCAGCGTTAAAAGGGAAGCCCAGACGTCCCTATCCCCAGCCACGTCCTCCAGCTCATCCGACGGGACCCCGAGGCGTTCCCAAGCCAGCCGAGAGACATAGTCTCTCCAACGTGTCCTGGGTCGCCCCCGGGGCCTCCTGCCGGTGGGACATGCCCGGAACACCTACCGAGGGAGGCGTCCAGGAGGCATCCTTATTAGATGCCCGAGCCACCTCAACTGGTTCCTCTCAACGTGGAGAAGCAGTGGCTCTACACAGAGTCCTTCTCGGATGACTGAGCTTCTCACCTTATCTCTAAGGGAGAACCCAGCCACCCTGCTGAGGAAACTCATTTCGGCCACTTGTATCCGGGATTGTGTTCTTTCGGTCATGACCCAAAGTTCATGACCATAGGTGAGGGTAGGAACGTAGATCGACCGGTAGATCGAGAGCATTGCCTTTCGGCTCAGCTCCCTCTTCACCACGACGGACCGGTACAGGGTCCGAATGACGGCAGACGCTGCACCGACCCGTCTGTCGATCTCCCGTTCCATCCTACCCTCACTCGTGAACAAGACCCCAAGATACTTGAACTCCTCCACTTGGGGCAAGACCTCCTCCCCGACCCGGAGGGAGCATACCACCCTTTTCCGACTGAGTACCATGGCCTCGGACCTGGAGGTGCTGATCCTCATCCCGGCCCCTTCACACTCGGCTGCGAATCGCTCCAGCGAGAGCTGAAGATCACGGCCTGAGGAAGCCAACAGTACCACGTCATCTGCAAAAAGCAGTGACGCAATGCTGAGGCCCCCAAACCGGACTCGATTCCCGCCGAGGGTGCGCCTAGAAATTCTGTCCATAAAAGTTATGAACAGAATCGGTGACAAAGGGCAGCCCTTTTATTTTAATATTCGAAATAAAGTTTTCATTCATTTATCCATTCATTCATTTGTGGTCTTGCCCTTGTGTAGGTCTTCCGCTGTCTTCCCTCCAGCGATGTACGCAACATTATGGAGCTAGAGGGCTATCTGAGCAAGCCAGGCCTGGACCGAGAAAACCCAGCCCGTGCTCAGGAGGAGCTCAGGAAGATCCGCGGCTACCTGGTGCAGTTCCCCTTGCAGTTCTTGGCTGAGCAGAACCTCTTACCCCCCATCGGATCTAAGGAGTCCATGATGCCCATGGAGGTTTGGACATGAGTCCTCCCTGATGGACCCTGTTTTCCACTTATCCCATGAGATTTTAAACCAAAAAGACTGATAAAACACTAACTTCTCGGCCTGTTTGCATGCTCCCGAAGTGCCAAATGCGCTGACTGTTAAGCCGTCCCACAGGGAGACGCTCCAATGATGACTGACTGGTGCGCCATTAATCCCGCTCATGCCAGCGGAGATGTCCTTGTTGCACGCTTGGCGTCCTCGTTCTTGTTTGTGCTCAGCATGTTGGTCTCATTGAAGGATGTTGCCTCAGTGGAATTCTCTCCGTTTATATCCTGTTTTTTTTCTGTTCATCCTCCTTTTCTACCTCACATCTTAGTCTTCTAACTAGTCTTCTCCGTCCCAAGTTGCCTTGAGAAGCGTTGTTCTCCTGCATGTTCTGTATGGGTGTGGCCTCCACCAAATGCACTATTTGCACAAATTCATGTTGAGCATCCGGAAGGCTTTCCAATTAAAAAAAAATGCATACTTGAAAATAAGAAAAAAAGGTGTTGTCTCTTTTTGAAACCAATCCCTGAGGAGTACAAAATCTGATTTTCTACATACTCTATGGGAGCGGGCATTTTGTCACTTCTTGTCAAGAGTGTTCACCAATATGGCCGTTGCCTCATACAGACATTACTAATATAATTCTACTATCAGAAACACAAAATATTACTTATTTCTATGAAGTTTGCCAACAGGAATCTGTCACATTATTATATAGTAACTGAAAAAGAAAACTCAACTGTACAATGTTGTCAAACACACAACAGTTCCACATAAATGGATCTAGCTTTGCATTAGCTGCACACTTTTGCGTACATGGACCATAAAAGGGACAAGAACAACACTACACAAATAGTCTCCATACTTAAAAAGACCAATAAGTATAGAGACTATTTGTGTGGCAGTAGCTCAGGAGGTAGAGCGATCGTTTAAGGATTAAGGGATCCCAGTTCGAATCCCGGCTTGTCCGTGTTACATGTCGAAGTGTTCTTGGGTAAGACACTGAACCCCCAATAAGCAGGTTAGCGCCTTACATGGCTGCACAGATCAAGGCCGCTATTGGGAAATGTGAAGCACAATGTAAAGCGTTTCGGGAAGTTATTGGCTTGAAAAGCGCTATATAAATGCAGATCATTTCATTTCATATCTTATTAGATTTAAGTATCTGGAGAACAGAAAAACGTATTTATGAGGAAAAAAAGAATGTGGGGGATAGCACTGGTATGGACGTAAAGAAAAACCAAAGCTGTATTATAGTATAACGACAGACTCTCTTGCTTGATTTCACATTCAAAGAGATGCTTTAAAATGAGATATCTCACTCTCATGACTGAAACTCCCAAGTAACGAGAACATTATTAAAAAGTCCTAATTCAGAGGTCAGGTTGGATTACCCGAGGCAACTTTTTCAACAACTCCAGGCTGTCAGTCGAAGAAAAGCTCTCACAAGTGGGTGTAAAAATAAGTATTTTTAGTGTCCTTGGAAAACCTCAAACAGTGGCCTCATTCCCACTTGTCTCCACCGTGTGGCACCCAAGATGCTATCTAAATGCCGGGCTTAAAATGATTTACGCTTTTAGTTCGAGTTGTAGCCAAATAAACAAATATAACCCATCCAAAACTGTAAGTTTTTACAAATAAAAATAAATACAGCCACTAAAAAATTGTCATTTGGAAATAATGTTGCTGCTATTGTCATTGCAATATTTTAAAGTGCACTACTGTTTTACAGTCTACAAGCACTAACAGTGCTGTCATAAATTCAAACGAAAACTCTATCCATAACCCTACCTCCAGCCAAAACCATAAACTTAGAACTCACAATACTGTGAATATTTGTAGGCGGAGTGGTGGCTTAAATGATGAAATGCCTGTTACACAATAATAAAGTGATAGGTTTGCTACCCACTCTAGACAGTAGACATTCTAGATTTAAGATTTTGGTTGGAGCTAAAATTAGGGTTTTGGTTGCTCTAACAAAAAACTAAAAATTTGTATTGGCTTGGCTGGGGATTAAATCCAGAACTGTATGAGTTGGACCTTAGCATTTGCGCTTCCAGTGCTGTCACAAATTTAAACCAAAGTTCTAACCATAACCCTAGCTCCAACCAAAACCATTACCCTAGAACCCACAACCTTGAATGTATTTGTAGCAGCGCTGGTGGCTCAAATGGTAAATGTAATTTCTGTATTACATTTTCAGGGTTAAGGGTTCGATTCCCAGTCACTGCAGTATAAATTCTGGGTTTACAGTTTTATGGCTGGATTCAGGTTTTGGTTGCTCCAACAAAAACCCTATACAGAGCCTGCCCGACCTACTACCGAGTTGGGTTCCGTAAGATCTTTCATAAGTTGAATTTGTTCGCAAGTTGCTTCAATGCTATATTTTGTATGATTTTGGTTTATATAAGTATGTTTGAGGCTTGTATAAGTAACCTGTATTGCTTCGCACTAAAAAAACATTTCCTAAAATAACATGTTCTATGAAGATAAATAGAGTGAGGTTTTACTTACTTTTGCGACTTTCTCTCCAAAAGGTCCTCCTCTGTGGTAAAAAGTGGCCGAAAAAAAGCATTCCAACCATTTTCTCAAACGCATTTTATTCCACTTTTGTTTTAAAAGAAACTGCTCGCCTGTTCCTTACACTGTACACCGACCATATTGAATGGATGGAAGATGTTAAACAGTTAACACGGCAAAGTTCCGAGCGATAGCGATCCAGTACACGTTGTTATTACACACGATCCAGGAAGTAGAAGCCGGATTTCTTCTTCGGTGTTATCAGGAGACCAGAACAGACCAGGAAACCCCAGAGCATTCGTTTCAGTTATTTATTTAGGGAAGCGTCCAGGGCTTGCGGGAGACGAGATGGCTGTCAGCCGTCAACAGCGGAGCCGGAAAGAAGGCTTTGGATCGTGTGGCCAATCGGAGGGCGGAAGTCAAGCAGGTCGAGTTTACCGGGGCTGGAGAGAAGATCGTAGCGTGGGACGGAAGCAGGTCGGGTCGGAGGCAGGCAGAAACAGGTAAACAGAGTTCTAGATAAAACGGGCAATCAGGAGAGTCACACAGAGTTACAATCCTAGAACTCTGACGAAGAAGTCTGGGCGCAGCGCGCTATAGAACGAAGCGTCAGCCAATCAGAAGGCGCCCACATGATTGCTCCAGGTGACCAGAGTTAGCAATCATGACAGAACCCCCCCCCCCTCAAGGGACGGCTCCAGAAGTCCCAAAAAAAACCAAAAAAATTAATCCAAGGGCAGGCCAACCGGTATTCCAGAAATAACAAAAAAGCAGAAAAAATGCAGGTATTCCAAGGGAAAAAAACAGAAGTCAAAAGTAACAGTCACAGAGTCCACAGGCACGTCTCCAATAACCCAAAAAAAAAGAATAAACAATCCAACGATCAGTGACGAGAGACAAGGCAACTGGAAAAAAAAAAAAAAAAAACAGGGACTCAGAACAGTACAGTACCTAAAATTCCTCCGAATGGACAGAGGCCCCCTCATCAGCATCCGAAGGGGCGGCAGAGGGCAGGTCCGGAGGTGAACGTGCAGAAGGCCCTCGGGGACGATCACGGCGCGACGCTGGTTGGTCCGGGTGTTGTTCACGAGGGAACGGTCCAGGATCTGCCGGGTGGATCCCCGTAGAGGAGCTGACCAGGGAGTTGTGCGCCTACTCCACCCAAAGCAAGTGCTTGGCCCATGAGAGCGGTACCAGAGACACCGTGCAGCGCAGTCTCCAAGTCTTGGTTCACACGTTCAGACTGTCCGTTGGACTGGGGATGGAACCCTGATGAGAGACTGACTAACGCCCCCAGTAGACGGCAGAATTCTTTCCAAAACCCTGACGAAAATTGAGGACCCTGGTCAGAGACAATATCATTAGGGATGCCATGGAGGCGAAACACATTCTGTTGAACGGCCTGGGCGGTTTCTTTAGCGTTGGGGAGTTTGGGTAGAGCCACAAAGTGCGCCATTTTACTGAACCGGTCAACTATGGTCAGGACTGTAGTCATACCTTCAGATTCAGGCAACCCGGTTACAAAGTCCATAGCGATATGTGACCATGGTCGATGAGGGATCGGTAGGGGATGTAGTAGACCGGCCGGACACTGGCGAGAGGACTTGAAAAGCCAGGACGTAGTCTTTTATGTCTCTAGTCATGGAAGGGCACCAAAAACGCCGTGACACAAAACCTTGGGTTCGCGCTGCCCCTGGGTGGCAAGACTGTAGGACCTCTGAACATGGGGGCTCTGGGACAAATAATCGGACAGGAGCTGGGGCCGGCTTGGTCTCGTAGCGCTTCTATCACTCGCCTCTCCACGTCCCATGTGACGATTGCAACCATGCGCGATGCTGGGAGAATGGTTGCCGGACCCTGGGGTTGGTCCTCTGGTTTCTGGAACTGTCTAGAGAGGGCGTCGAGTTTTACATTGCGGGAACTGGGTCTGTAGGACAGGGTAAAATTAAAGCGGGCAAAAAACAGAGACCAACGCGACTGTCGTGGGTTTAGTTGCTTGGCCGAACGGATGTATTCTAAATTCTTGTGGTCCGTCCAAACAACAAACGGCACCGTCACCCCCTCCAGCCAGTGCCGCCACTCTTCTAGCGCTAACTTAATGGCCAGCAACTCACGATCCCCCACATCGTAGTTGCGCTCACCGCCGGGAGAAGAAGGCGCACAGGTGCATCTTCTGTTCCTTCGAAGATCTCTGGGACAGGACAGCCCCAACACCCACATCCGACGCGTCCACTTCAACCACGAGTTTCTGTGCGGGGTCTGGTACCTGAAGAATGTGGTCCGTGGAAAAGTAAGTTTTGAGTTTATTGAAGGCCTCATCAGCTGCAGGGAACCACTGGAAAGTGTCCTTTAGGCTGGTAAGAGCCGTGAGGGATGCTGCCACTGAACTGTAATTACGGATGAACATTCTATAGAAATTGGCGAACCCAAGAAATTGCTGGAGCTTCTTACGGTTCTCCGGAACGGGCCAAGACGTGACAGACGATACTTTGGCCGGATCCATCTGTAGCTTCCCTTCGGTTATTATGTAGCCCAAGAATGAAACAACCTTAGAGTGGAACTCTTATTTCTCGGCTTTGACAAACAGGGAGTTCTCCAGGAGGCGACGGAGGACGACCTGGACGTGTTTCCGATGTTCCTCTCGGGACTTGGAAAAGATATATATATATATATAATATCATCCAAGTATACAAAAACCAAACGGTTCAGCACATCCCGTAACACGTCATTAATCAGAGATTGGAAGACAGCGGGAGCGTTGGTTAACCCAAACGCCATTACCAGGTATTCGTAGTGGCCGGTGGGGGTGTTGAACGCCGTCTTCCATTCGTCTCCGTCCCGGATACGGACCAAATGGTAGGCGTTACTGAGATCAAGTTTCGTGAATATTGTAGCCTCTTGAAGTAACACGGTTCTTTACCGTGATATCGTTGAGTCCCCGGTAATCGATGCAAGGTCGGAGGGACCCATCCTTCTTCCCAACGAAGAAGAACCCTGCTCCCGCTGGCGAAGAAGAGGGTCGAATGATGCCGGCCGCCAGGGCATTTGATATGTACTTGTCCCTGGCCTCCCTCTCGGGAGCCGACAGGGAATAGAGCCGACCCCGAGGGGGAGTTGACCCGGGCGCTAGATCAATAGCGCAATCATAAGGCTGATGGGGTGGCAGGGAAGAGGCCTTAGCCTTGCTAAAAACCTCCCGTAAATTATGGTAGCACTCAGGAACCCGGGACAGGTCGGGTGGAGTCTTCGGGGACACGGAATTATCAGCTCGAGAGGCCGCGCACAGACAGGTTTGATGACAGTCCATACCCCACTCCAAAATCGAGCCAGAACGCCAATCAGAGTGGGGATTATGTTGGATCAACCAGGGGTGGCCAAGAACTATAGGTTGACTTCGGGAGTGCAGCAGATAAAAACAAATTTTCTCACAGTGAACCGGAAAGTCTTAATTCGATGGGGAGCATTATTTGAGAAACGGTGCCCAGCAAGTGCCCATCTAACGCTTGTGCCGAGGTAGGACTAGGGAGTGTCTTAAGTGTGTCTTAGGTATTCCTAACTTGCGGGCAAGGGACAGATCGAGATTGTTTACCTCGGCGTCCAAGTCAATCAGGGCCGGAAATGTCTGAGCAGAATCAGAGAGGTAGAGAGAAGCCGGATAAGGGGTCTTGCGTTTTTGGGAGCAGATACGACGGCTGAGCTCAATCGGACGCCCCCTATGTCCGACGAGCGTTGGCTTTTACCGGACAGGTGGCCACACAATGTCCCTTGCCGCCGCAGTATAAACATAATTGTTAAACGAACCTTCGCTGGCGTTCCTTGAGGTCCACCTTCATTTTTTCTACGTTGGGGGCGGCCGGGACCCGGGGGTTAGGTACGTTACCCTCTTCTGAAGTCGAGCGGGTAATGACTCGATTAGGACCTTCCCGCTCCCGTCGTCTAGCCTGAACCCGGCGGTCAATCCGGGCGGTTAATTCAATCGCCTCATCTAACGTACCCGGGGAAGCGTGTGACACTAATTCGTCTTTGAGATAGTCCGCTAAACTATGCAAATAAGCATCGACCAACGCCTCTTCATTCCATTGTGGATGCTGGGTGACCTCTCACAGCGCCACGTGGCGTGAAGAAGCACTGCAGTACTGTCCTCTACTTGGAAAAAGGTACACACATTATAAAATCTAACTTACAGCAATGTCCAGATATTTTTCGACATCCCGAAAAAAAATATCGTATCTACCGCTGTGCGTAAGTCGAATGTTCGTATGTAGGGGAGTGTCTGTACTTAGAATAGATATTACCTTGGCTCGGGAAGAAATCCAGAACCCTGTGAGAGGTATACAGGCATTTTTACCATTTGAGCTAACAGTGATGCTTCTGATATCAACCAAAACTCTAACCTGAGCCTAGATCCAACCACAATAAACCCTTACTCTGGCTCCAAGGAAAACCTTAACCCCAGTTTCAATCAAAACCCTAGCCCTAGCTCCAACCAAAACACCTACCAAAATAACTTTATATTTTCGCTTTATTATTTTGTATCCCGGATAATTTGCAAATTTTGTTGACAAAAGAGCATATTAATAAAGAACATCTAAACCTCACTCAAAACTAAGCCCCTCTAACCATAGGGTCTTTGTTGACTTGTCTGAGAATTGAGTCCACAGCCTCGTAGGAAAAAAAACCCCAGCATTTTCCCAGTTTAATGACAAGTATCAGTGAATGCATAAAACCCTAACCCTAGCACCAACCAGAACGCGAACCCAAGCTCTAATCAAAACACTAAACCTTGCTCCAACACTAACTCACTAACCATGGCTCCAAACCTCCAAAGCCCTACTCTGAGTTTGTAGTGACTTGACTGGGGGATTGAACCCCGACCCAATATGAATACAGCATCATACCAGTTGAGCTAACAATAATACTAATTTATAAGAACCTCAACCTTACATCCGGCCAAAGCACTAACCCAAGCTCCAACCAAAACTTCACCCCACCAGTAACCATGGCTCCAAAGACAAGCCACTTTCTCTTAGGTATGTATTGGCTTGACTGGAAATCAAACTTACATCCCCTGTAAGTGGTAAGCAAGCATATTACCAGTTGAGCTACCGGTAATATTTGATCATTGAAATCATGTAACTGTAGCTCCAACCAAAACCCTTGTCAAACACTGGTACATTTTGGCGTCCTTTTTCAGTTTTAAAAACAGCAATATTATACATGTTCATCAAAATTCGGATGGCAATTTGACAACCATTCTTAATTGGCATAGCAATAACACACATTGAAAAAAAACTCGTAAGGGGTCAGTTTTTCGTAAAAACATGTAAATGAAATGAAATGAAAACGAAATGAAATGATCTGCATTTATATAGCGATTTTAAAGTTAAGACTTCCCAAAGCGCAGGGGGTAATATATCGAAAAAAGTCAAAGGGTTTGTATTTTGAATAAAACACAGAAGGCGTTAATATGTCGAAAAAAACACGCAAGCTGTTAGTATGTTGAAAAAACACAGGAGGGTTTAGTATGTCGATAAAACTCGGAAGGGGTTAGTATGTAAGGGGATGTAAGTATGTACCGTAAGTATGTAAGAATGGCATCAAATTAAATTAGTATAAAAAAGCAACAAAATATTCTTATCTCAAATGGCACGTATTTAAGGAATAAAAAACGAATACTGTCTCTGCACTAAATTATATCAACAGTGGGCGTGTCCACGTGACGTCTACGCCCCTCCCGGGATTCGCGCGCGCGCGTCCCCGCCGAAGTGACGCTGAAGGAGTGCTCGCCCCCGTCGCCTCCGCTCTGCACTCTCTGGTGCGCGCGTCCGCGCAGGTGGAGGCATGTAGCTGTACCTGAAGCTTCGTCTTGGCACTTCTTTTCTGCTCCCTGACGTCCCTGCGACCGCGTGGAGGGAGGAGGAAGCGGAGGGAGGTGGAGGTGGTGGAGGAGGAAGAGGAGGAGGAGGAGAAGGAGGCCGAGGAAGGCACGAGACGGGAGGACGACGAGTCGAGGACGCTTGTTTGCTTCCTTCCATCTTGAGTGAAGCAGCTGCATCGGTGCTTCTTACCCGCGCCACCATGGCGAGCGACTCCCCCGCAAGGAGTCTGGACGAGATCGACCTGTCTGCTCTGCGGGTAAGTGTGCGCGTACACGTCAACGCAACGAGCACCTGACCTGTGGTGCGCGTGCTGTTTCCTTCCACGCTGCATGGACCTGCACGTTATTTTCCTTCAGTCAATCGAGAGCCCGTGCGCGTTTTCACACCTCGATGCGCGTGCACGTTGATCTCAACGATGAGGTGCGCGCGTCACCCAGTTCCGCCATTTCGTGATGTTGTGGTCTCATCGGCAGGGGTGACGCGCTCGGCGCGCACGCGCACCCTGCCATAGCTGAGGAATGTGTGGGCGGACGGGTGCTTGTGCGCGAGTGATGCCAACTTGCTCCTTCTTGCGTGCACGCGTTCTTGTATACCTCTCGTATTCTTCCTTCTCTCATTTATAACTCCACAATTTGAGAGTGAACAACAGCGAGCACGAAACAAGTCTGGACATGATGGTGGAGGGTGCGACTCGGGCTTGTGTATGCGCGTGCGTGCGCGTCTGGAGACTTTGGTAGGCCGGGTCTCCATCAGTGAGGAGAAATTAGGTCACGCAGGACTGAGATGACACGTGCACGCGCAGCAGTTGCGCGCATACTCTTTCACTCTGGTAACCTTTTTACTTCAATTCGTTGTATAAGCTTTTTCCAGTAAACACTTGAGGACGTTCTGGACAAATAAGACAGGAAACTTAATTTGAACTCCCTTTGTAAACACTACATTAAGGCTGCTAAGAAAATGTCATTGGCTTATATATGTTAATGACAAAAAGACTATTTTAACCTTGATCTTTAAGTCCTATGAATACTGAGAAAACTGCAACTCCTTACACCCATGCTTTTGAGACTACTTATATTAGTATAAAATGTAAAAAACAGTTGAGAGTGGTCCATTTTGGGGAAACATTTTTTACAAATTTGGGCGCATAAACATTTCTCCAACTATAACTCATATCCCATAAAATGCTAGTAAGTTATTACAACAGTCTGTAAAATTACATTCCTGTCAACCTCAGCCAAATTCTCCCCTTATCAATGATTGCAATTCCCCTTATAAAGTGATAATAAACCTTACAAACACGAAGTGTCACCTATTTACTCACAGCAGGACAGACTATGTAGATTGAAAACATAGTTCATTTGTAAAAACAAGTTCATTTATCAGGTAAACAACACAAACAAGTATTTTAGTATCTTTTTTAGTATTTTCCCTATCTTGCAGTAAATTTAGAGTTGCTTAAATAACTTAGAACTACAAATATATTTTTCCCTGTACAAAAGTTGTTTAACGGCTTACACAATTTGAAATGATAAAGAAATAAAAATAAATATGGAAAAAAAATTGAAGGTAACATGTATGAATTGAGCACTAGAAAAATAAATCACATCGGCTGTATAGGATGAAAAAAATTATTATCCTTTTTTTCTATATTTCATACAAAAGGGTCAAATGTTTTACTACGATCTCTTATGGATAAAAACAACTTAGAAATGATATATAGCATGCAATTGCTATCATTATTCTTTAATTCGTGCTGTTGCAAACCTAAGCCAACATATAGATTGTATTCAGGCTGTAGTGTAAAGTTGTGTTTAGTCTGATAAGCATATGTATCTTAATGCTTTCGTGATTAATGCTGTTCAAGAAGAACTCTACAGGCTAAAAGATAAGCTAATGTAAATCATTAGGGCTCTAGCGTAACATTTTTCTGAGCCTACATAGTTTTTTAAGCATAGTGAAATGTTTATTTTCATGTTTTCTGCCCATTATTGCTTACATTTATCTTTGTCTTTTGTCTAGTCTTTTCTGGTCCAGGCCAAAATGTTTGCTCCTTTTCACGTCTTGCTGCTTTTTACATATATTTAGCTTAAGCTTACCTTCATCTTTGGTCAATTTTGTATAATTTTGTTTTTTTAGCCTAACATATTGTCTCTGTCCTACTCAAAAGCCATCTATCATTAGTGTTTTCTCATCTTGGCATCATCTCGCACTTTCCTCTGACCGCTTTAGAGTTGCATCTTCTCATTTTTGTGTAGCTTTTTTTTTGTTCGAATCTGTTTCTTTCCAAATAAGCATTAGTTTTAGCTCCGCATTGTCTCACACCACCTTAGCATCCTTTCGCTACTACTTCTTAGTTTTAGTTAGGGATCAACCAATATGTTTTTTTTCAGGGCCAATGCCAATACCTATTATTAGTATTAAGATGAGGATTACCAATATTTGGAGCCGTAAAAGCATGATCATTGGCGTAAGAATTTTTTAATAACGCAAAAAGATTAAAAAAATATTTGTTATAAATTAAAATAAAACTTTTACAGCTCTCTTAGCCTTTTTACAGTAAACTAATTATAATTTCAACAACACAAACATGACTAATCTTTCACTTAATTCAAAAACTAACAGTGCAGGACATAAAATTAGGCTTAGCAGCAGCAACTCTGTACATCAAAACTTAAATAGCTCCCTGATTTTGTTTTTCTCATCTCATCTCATTAGCTGCCCCGCTTATCCTCAGTAGGGTCGCGGGGGTGCTGGAGCCCAACCCAGCAATCATCGGGCAGGGGACACCCTGAACTGGTTGCCAGCCAATCGCAGGGCACACAGGGACAGACAACTCGCTCGCTCATTCACACCTAGGGACAATTTGGAACGGCCAATCCACCTGAAACGCATGTCTTTGGAATGTGGGAGGAAACTGGAGTGCCCGGAGGAAACCCACGCAAGCACGGGGAGAACATACAAACTCTGCACAGGAAGTCCGGTAGCTGGATTTGAACCCACACAGCAGGTTCCCAAGACCTTAGAACTGTGCCGTACACGCGCTAACCACTGCGCCGCCGTGCTGCCCCTGATTTTGTTTTTACAATGAATAAATAAAAATGTCAATACAACCAACATGACTTTTTTTTACACAAATAGTGCAACGGAATTTCAACGGAGCTTGCAAATTGAATATTGTGGGCACTCCAGTTTTAGGGGCAGATTGATGAACTTATGTTATGATAAGAGCTAATTTATCAGTCTCCACCTGAACGTACCTGTCTATAAGCTTTAGCTTAGTTTTTTATCGTGCCTACCGTATTTTACCTACTATAGGGCGCACCGAGTTATTGGGCGCACCCCCAAAAAATAGTTTTTGGTCCTATATCTACCATAGATAAGGTGCACCGGATTATAAGGCGCTTCATTGGGAACGTCGACAAAACAGTCAGACGATTCAGTCAAACTGATTACCCCCTTAACATTCCCAAAGCTTGCAAAGAAGCAAATACGTGTCGTAGACATGTGCGGATGTAGTGTCCGTACGATGTCACTCAAATGCATCATATCATTCGGAAGGTTAAAGTCTTGGGATTCAAGAAATGCCAACCATTCCTTAGTTTCTATTTTCTTTTTTGCTCGCAACTTTACTGTGCATATGACAATAAACACTTGGAATTGAGTTTAATTCACTCAACTCATCACAGCAACATCAAGATCGTTCTAAAACAAGATACCTTGAAAATATAAAGCCGCATAGTTCACCTAAGTTCTCACGTTCAATAATAATACGCAATCATGGTCTTCTTACAACCGTGAGTGTAATAAATCCAGGAGAGTAAAATGTTTAAAAATACAGACTAATGAAACATGTTTCTTTATGGCGTAGTTTAGCAAGCTCAGTCATTCAGTCATCTTTTTTGGCCAATTGCAGGGTTTGTTTTGGCCCTCTAGTCTAGCCAATCCGAGGCTCCGAATAACTTCAGCCAATAGCGATCGATTTAACGGATGATTGACACATCTTTTTCGGCCAATTGCAGGGTTTGTTTTGGCCCAATAGCCAATCTGAGGCTCCGAATAACTTGCCAATAGCGATCGATTCAACGGATGATTGACACATCTTTTTCGGCCAATTGCAGGGTTTGTTTTGGCCCTCTAGCCAATCCGAGGCTCCGAATAACTTCAGCCAATAGCGATCGATTTGACTGATGATTGACACAATTGCAGGGTTTTTTTCGGCCCTCTAGCCTATCCGAGGCTCCGAATAACTTTAGCCAATAGCGATCGATTCAAATGATGATTGACACATTGGTTAGCCAATGAAATGCCGGTATATAAATCCTAGCATACACCGCGGACTACTCCACGTTCGGGGGAAAATCGAGTCGGCGGCTGTTGCGTAAGTTGCGAGACCTTGCGATTTAATATTGAGCCATATATAAGGCGCACTTTATTATAAGGCGCATGGTCAGCTTTTGAAAAAAATTAAGACTTTTAGGTACGCCTTATAATGCGGAAAATATGGTATGTTTTTCAAGTTTCTTGAAAAATGGTCTTTTGTCAAAGAATCCCAGACTATATAATTCCCCATTTGCTGACTTCTAGTATGTTTTTTTTCTTCCAGGACCCGGCGGGCATTTTTGAGCTGGTAGAACTAGTTGGCAATGGCACCTATGGACAAGTATACAAGGTAAGGCCCGTTGTTACAAAGTGACTCCTAGTCTACTGTTTTGCAACTGTGTATATTAAGGATAATGATCGGACTTGAGCTGATTAAAAGTATTGTGTGTAAATACGACTAATGCACAGGACTTAATTTGCTTTTTTGGCTTAAGCTCTCATTAATTCAACATTGAAAATGTTCTAAAAGTTATAGAAATTCTACTGAAATTTTAATTAGGGATGCACTGAACTGAAAATTTTAGACCAAAACTGAGAGCTGAAAATGTGCTTGGCCAAAAACCAAAAAGAAAAGCCGGGAAAATGAATAAACTAATACCGTATTTTCCGGACATATAGGTCACTTTTTTTTTGTAGTTTGGCCGGGGGAACTTGTACAGGTTTTTCCTTTTTAATTATGCATTTTTTGGCTGGTCCCACTTATAATCCAGACAACTTATTTCGCATTTACATGCTAAGGAGTTACGTTATATAAAATGAGAAATAACTGACCGGCTCAACAGACTGAATGTCACTCACAAAGTCCATGCTTTGGAATTTGAACTGCTCAAAAGAAAGCTCTGTAGTTTTAGCAGGTAAACATTAGCAAAAGTTTGGCTAGTTCTTAACAAAAACTTGCCCCCGAGACTTGGTATGGCTCGGCTCACCTTGAACGTGACATTATCGCATCTTTCTTTCCAATGCTTTATTTATTTTTTTTTTTTTTTTCTTTTGGCCAAAACCGAAAATACACTTCTGGCCATTTTTGGCTGAAAAAATTTTGGTGCTGAAAATTCTGTGCATCCCTAATTTTAGTAAGGATTGTGATCTAGATTCAGTAGGTCCTAATGACGACTAAGAATGTTCCTGTAGTCCACTAAAATGTTTGAAGCTTAAAAATATCTGGAGAGGAGGTTTAGATTTTTTAGCGTTCTGAATGACCCAGCAGACGCTTAGCTATCACATAGGCGCTAACAGCTAGCACTGTGACTAAAGTTGGAAAAATGTTTTGAATTCCTAAAAGCTGACTGCAAAGTCAGCGAGCCAGAGCATGACCACACACATGAGTAAGATGTTCCTTTCAAGCTCTTCTGGTGACAAATGACGCCATTAGGACTTTAAAAACAGTTGGTTTCTTTCCATTTTTGTGTAATATATGACTTGCTTAATATGTCGTAATGACGCATTAGACTGCTGAGTATGTTATCAAGAAGGAAGGTTCCTGTTAAGTATCATACAGATTGCTTGGAATTTTTTTATTTATTTTGGCCATGAAAGAAAAAGTCAGAAATCATGTTATGAGTGATAACTTTTGGCCCCTTTTTAAGAACAACCCGCACTTTTCATATCGAGCAATAGCTACCATAACGATGAGTTAAGACAGTGTAATAACAGTTTACAATGAAAAAAAACATATAACGGACTTGGGTTTTTCATGATTGTAATGAAGTAGAGACTGGAACGGAACGTGAGCACATTTTAAGACAGCGTAAACTGGAAATATGAACTGTCATGAATATATACAAAAAATATTTGGATCCATGCTCTCTCAGTTGTCCATGTTCCGTCAAATATTTTTCACCATTAACAGTTCTTTAATGAGTCTGTGTAGTAGATGTAGGGATTTTTTTGGCTTTAATTGTGAAAATACTGTAAATTCTGGACTAAAGTGCACCTGATTATAAGCCGCACCCACCATATTTCAAGAGGAAAACCGATTTTGTACTTACACAAGCCGCACCTGTATATAAGCCACATTAAAAAAATGTAACACAAAATGAACTCAGATCCGACTTTAAGTCTCGCGATTGAAAGTGAATATCTTTCATTAAAGTACACAGTCCAAAAATCACAGCCGGCTAAATGAACGTAAAATGATATCGGTACTAGTCCGGGTCCCGTTGAAAGTAATCCAAAGAAAAAAGTGTATATTTCCAAAGGTAAGGGTGGGAAAAATATATATCCACTATTGTCCGCCGTGTCCACAAACACTCACCTTTACCGGTCCCCACTTCCCAGTCAGCCCGCGTTCTTTTTAATCCGCCCGTCCAAAACATATCAGAAAAAGTGTCCAAAATAAATACATTACAAAAATATACAGTTGCAAATACATATTATACATGGTTACACATATTGACAAAAAAGACGGTACACCGAGAGAATTTTCAAAGCTTTAATAATAATAATATAACTTTCATCCCAAACAGTGCTTGTGACAGGTAGCAGCACGCTAGCAACACGCTCGCAACACAGTAAACGGGTCTGTTAAAAAAACATACCGTACTTGTAAAAATCGCTGTAAACAGTCCTCATCTTCCTTCTTACAACTGAAGCCATCAAAGTCGTCTTCCTCAGTGTCTGAAAGTAACCGTGTCATTTAGACGTCGTCCCACGCTCCCGCAGCCTCACTCGCGCTGTCACTGTCGCTGGTGTGCCCTCCTCTCCGTCACGGCTTTTGGAACCCGTTGGTGATGGTGGATTTTTTGATGCTGCCCCACGCTGTCAGGATCCACTGGCAGACTTTCGAAAAAGTTGCCTTTCGCATGCGGCCAGTTTTAGTTAAAGATTTCTCGACGCTAGTCAAGCCAAGAAGTTGCTTTCTTCCTCGGCGCATATATTCCACCGGTCTAAACCTTACCTTTTGTACTCGAGCGCCGCTGGCGGCCGTTATAAATTGGCCGCATCACTGAATAAGCCGCAGGATTGAAAGTTTGGGGAAAAAGTAGCGGCTTATAGTCCGGAATTTACGGTAGTTTACTGCAATCAGTAAACAAATTTGCCTCTGTTGCTTGTGCTCCAGCATAAATCTTTTTTTTTCTCTGAAGGATGCTAGAATTCCCTACACTGATAAAAAAAAAGTGATTACTTTGAGTTCTTTGAGTTCTGATGTGAATTACTAATCCCAAGAAAATGGATTCAATGAACCAGGCCGATTGAAATAGGACACACAATTTATTAACTCAGAGAATTAATGATTAATGAAAAAAAGGGGGGAAATCAGGAGTGGATGAAAGTTTCAGCGACAGTGACGGCGCAAGTCCGGCTGCGGGAGCGTGGGACAACGTTTTTATGACAAAGTTTCTTTCCGACACTGAGGAAGACGACTTTGATGGCTTCAGTTCTAAGGAGGAAGATGAGGACGGTTTACCGTGATTTTTACAAGTACGGTATGTTTTTTTAACAGACCTGTTTACTGTGTTGCGAGCGTGTTGCTACCATTAACTGCCCGGATGAAAGTTATATTATTATTATTAAAGCTTTGAAATCTCTCTCGGTGTACCGTCTTTCTTTGTAAATATGTATGTATGTATAATATGTATTTGCAACTGTATATTTTTTTGGGGACACTTATTCTGATATGTTTTGGACAGGCGAATTAAAAAGAAGGGGCGTAACAAACGCGGGCTGAAGGGAAGTAGGGACCGATAAAGGTGAGTGTTTGTGGGCACGGCGGACAATAGTGGATATATATTTTTCCCACCCTTACCTTTGGAAATATACACTTTTTTTCTTTGGATTACTTTCAACGGGACCCGGACTCTGCCGGTCTGCATCAAACCTTAAGTACCGGTATCATTTTCCGTTCATTTTGCCGGCTGTGATTTTTGGACCGTGTACTTTGATGAAGGTTATTCAGTTACAATCGCGGGATGATTAATTTTGTGTCTGTGTTACATTTTTTTAATGTGGGCGCATGCGGCTTATATACAGGTGCGGCTTGTGTAAGTACAAAATCGGTTTTCCTCTTAAAATGTGGTGGGTGCAGCTTATAATCAGGTGCGCTCTCTAATCCGGAATTTACGGTATACTTTACGGTATGGGTGTAAGCCATAATCAGCAGTATAAAAACAAATGCTTGCAATATTTCCAGTTGATTTGAGATGGCTCCAAAATGTATGATATTGTTTCAATTGCATTGCAGGAAATTAAGAACTTTAGGTTTCCTTTGGGCACTGCGGTTTCCTCCCACATTCCAAAAACATGCATTTCAGGTGAATTGGCCGGTCCAAATTGTCCCTAGGTGTGAATGAGCGAATGAGTTGTCTGTCCCCGTGTGCCCTGCGATTGGCTGGCAACCAGTTCAGGGTGTCCCCTGCCCACTGCCCGAAGATGGCTGGGATGGGCTCCAGCCCCCCCGCGACCCTAATGAGGATGAGCGGTACGGCTAATGAGATGAGATGAGATGAGATTACAATTTTCAAAAGATGGTCCTCTGGAACAAAGCAGGTGTGCAGAACAGTTCTGAGGTCATGAGATCAAACCTTCCTGTGTGGAGTTTGCGTGTTCTCCACTTGCTTGTGTGGGTTTTCCTCCTGGGCACTCCGGTTTTCTCCCACACTCCAACAACATGCATGTCAGGTTAATTGGGCGGTCCAAATTGTCCCTAGGTGTAAATGAGCGAGTGAGTTGTCTGTCTCTCTCTGCCCTGTGACTGGCTGGCAACCAGTTCAGGGTGTCCTCTGCCCACTGCCCGAAGATAGCTGGGATTAGCTGCAGCACCCCCCGGACCCTACTTGAGCATAAGCGGTGCATATAATGGATGGATGAAAAAAAGTGGATAACATTCCACCATATCTGTTGTAAACGGCACAATCCTTTCATTTGATGAAGTTGAGAAGTGGAATTATTTTCTACATGTGGTACGCAGCTTGCCATTAAGGTGGAATGGTGGGTCCTGAAGTAGAGGTCGACCAATTATCGGGCCGGCTGATTATCGGCACAGAGATTTGGGAATTTGACGGATATCGGTATTGTCATTTTTACTTATTCAACGGGCTGATTATTTGAGCTCAGATACAGCAGTGTCATGATTACTAATTTGGGGCACCTGCGACTTCCCCGTTGGCGCCAAATGCCCTGAGAGCTAATTGGCTAAGAGACTCTTTTAAACCCCCGGCTTTCAAGAGGACGCCGTCAGATCGTTGCAAACCTTTGCTCCCAGCTCGGCACGCTCATTCCATCTGACATTTTCCTGCCCTGTTTTCTCTAGCCTGTTTCTGGACCCGTTTCAGCCCTTATCTGCCATCCCGACCACCGATCTGTTTTGGCCCGTTTCCTGCCTGATACCTGTTGCCGACCTCTTTTCTGAACTCGATACCGCC
This sequence comes from Urocampus carinirostris, assembly GCF_059441175.1. NCBI lineage: Eukaryota > Metazoa > Chordata > Actinopteri > Syngnathiformes > Syngnathidae > Urocampus > Urocampus carinirostris. Next base: position 3,278,523 of record NC_142366.1, read on the forward strand.
CTAGCTCTCCCGTCCCGCCTACTGACCAATATCCCTGCAGTCTACAATTATCCTCGCTCGACAAGGAAGTGCCACTTCTGCGTTCCCGCCACCCGCTAACCGTGGCCGTCGATCATCGGATCGTGGAAACAAGCCCTGCTCTCCCTCTTTATCAATAAAACTGAGTATACGAACGCTACTGGGTCCTGTCTCCGTTTCTGGCTTGTGACAGAACGATCTGACTAGAAAAGGACCCAGCGAACGTTTCTCACGAGCACCGATCGGAGAAAGAAGGAGGCATGCAACGTTCGCATCGGACTGAGACTGAGGTCCGACGAATGTCGGGTGACGTGTCAGCCATTCTACAAATTGTTCGGCAGCAACAGGAGTGGTTTCAGCGCCAGCAAGAAAGGTTAGATGCACTCCCGGAGATTCTTGCTCGTCAGCTGCACACATCAGCCCCGCACCCCGGTAATTCTCCTTCTGGCGTGCCGCCCCACGCCCCGCCCGTCCCGTTCACGAATTCTCCCGCCATCGAAACGGCGGAGACGCGTGTGGGCGCCCCGGAGAAGTTTTGTGGCGATCCTGCCCAGGTTCACGCTTTCCTGGTGAACTGTCTGCTCATTTTCGATCTGCAACCCCGCAACTTTGCGTCCGAAGCGGCCAAAGTGGCCTTCACTATTAACCATTTGTCCGGGAGACTCTGGGGAACGGCTGAATTCGAGAGGAGTTCAGCGGCGTGTTCCTCATTAGATCTCCTGGCCAAGGAGATCCTGAAAGTATTTGACACAGGATCTTCTTCATCCGACGCTTCCCGGTCCCTAATTAACATTCGCCAGGGAAGACGCACGATCGCCGATTATTCAATCGACTTCCGGACGTTGGCCAGCCAAAGCAACTGGAACGTGGAGGCGTTAGTAGACGCCTATCTCCACAGCTTGGAGGACTACATTCAAGACGAGTTGGTGTCCCACGCCCTGCCCATCAACCTCGACGAGGCCATTGCGCTCACAGCCTGGATTGATCGTCCGCCAGAGCCACCCAGTTTCCTGCTCGCCGGAGGGGACTGGCGCCACTTTGGATTTCCAGAAGCCACCCGCGATCCTACTAGACCCACCAGAGGCAATGGAGTTGGATTGCGCGTCGCTGTCCGTCGGGGAGCGCCAGCGTCGACTCTTCGAGGGCCTTTGCCTATACTGTGGCGGGCAGGGACACCGGGTATCCTCCTGCCTGTCAAAAGGGGGAGCTCACCGGACGGTTGGAGTCGTCCGACTGAGTTCCATCCGCACCCTGATCTCCTAGACCGGAAGGCCAGTGCTCCAGGTCCATCTTCTGAGTTCTGGTTCCACCCAGTCCCTGTCCGCCCTCGTGGACTCTGACGCGAAGGTCACCATCTTGGACACGGCCTTAGCCCAGAGAATGGGGTTAAAGTTCGTTTCCCTCCCAAACCCAGTTCTTGCCCAGGCTCTTGACGGTCACGTGCTGGGCACGGCGACACACGTTACGGGGCTAGTAAAGATGAGAACATCCGGGAACCATCTCGAAAGAATCCGGTTCCACCTGCTCCCCTCCCCTGGTCAACCGCTTTTCTTGGGTCATCTTTGGCTGATTCAACACAACCCTCGCTTTGACTGGCGGACAGGGGCGGTTTTGGAGTGGGGGGGCTAAATGCCACTGGACCTGCCTTCACACATCTCTCATCCTATCCGCTCCAGACCTCCTCCCGCAGCGCCCGATCTGTCTGCGGTCTCCGTCTGCTTGCCTGATTCGCCTGTCAGACTCGTCCGTCCGCCAGCCTGCCATGCCCGTCTGTCCGCCGTTCATGCCCGCCTGTCCGACTCGTCTGCTCGCCAGTTCGACTCTCCCATCAGCCACCTCAACTCGTCCGTCCGCCCGCCGGTCATGCCCGTCTGTCCGCCCGCCACACCTGTTTGTCGGCCTGCCATGCCGGTCTGCTTGCCTGATTCACCCGTCCACCTGTCTGGCTCGTCCGCCCGCCTGCCCGACTCTTCGTCGGCTTTCCTGCCCGACTCGTCGTCCGCCTGCCTGCCCGACTCATCGTCCGCCTGCCCGCCCGACTCTTCGTCCGCCTGCCTAAAGTTAAATTTTGTTCTAATCTCTAGCTAGCTATCAACCTTCTTTTTCTTTTCAGCTTTCTATCTGGTTATTTTGTTGGCTTTTTACTCATTTAGTTAACCCCCTTTTAGTTTTTTACCTGTTTACATTTCTAGCTAACTAACATCTTTTTAGCAATTATCAAGCCATCTAGCTAAGTTTCTATTTCAGAAATTCGTATCAAAATGGGTGGACTATGCGCTAATTGGTAACAAAAGTAGCTAGACGCTTGAAAAAGGTTGAAGACCCCTACTCTATAAGTTTTTCCTCGATATTATTAAAGTCATTCTAACAGAGCTACTCGCGTGCAAGGAATGCAAGGCTTGTCTGAACACGGCGCTGGAGGAGTGTTGTTTTCTGGTAGGCCGCAAAGTTTCGCCTCATCCTTCCCCTCAGGTGTGAGTGCATCTAACACACACATGAGCACACACATGATCACACTCAGTAGCGATTGTGTGGCGGGTGTCAGTGTTGCAGGAAGCCAGATAAGCAAACAGCGATGCTATCGCTTCCTCCCGCTTCACTTTTAACGCCCGCTTGCCTCCGCTGCTGACCTGAAGTCCTGTCAGATGACTCATGTGGATGTCTTTGTGCTGCTTTGTACTGGACACAGATGGTCTCCAAATGTTTTTATTTACAAAAAATAAGTGTAAATCTCTTTTCAGGTGAATTGGCCGGTCCAAATTGTCCTTAGGTGTGAATGACCGAGTGAGTTGTCCTTCTCCGTGTGCCCTGCGACTGGCTGGCAACCAGTTCAGGGTGTCCCCTGCCTACTGCCCGAGGATAGCTGGGGCACAGTGTCAAAGCAACACTAAACACACCTGGTGTGACCATAAAGCCACATGCATCAGGTGTGCGGAGGAAATTTTTGGAGGAAAACAGCGCAGCGACAGTATTGTGGAGTATCAAACATGTTACATAATATTTTACTGGAGTTTCCTTTAATCCTCAAACCCAGACAAGCCAGTGTTTCCCATACAGAGGTAGATTCTGGAGGGCTGCCAGGGTTTATATGGTCCTGCCACAGTCTCATCAACCTAAATTTTGAATTTATGAATATATATAAATGCGAAGAGAATCAAAATAACTTTTAGATTTCTCATTATATAAATGATCGCTCCTGGATAAGCCCGTAGCTGACTTCACTATCGATGTGTGTGTGTGTGTGTGTGCGTGTGTGTGTGTGTGTGTGTGTGTGTGTGTGTGTGTGTGTTTGAATGTAGAATGAAGTTTAAAGTACAGTGTTAAGAAATGTGGGAGGCCTCCAGTTATAGTTCAAAGCGCTATATAAATAATGACCATTTACTATTTACACATCCGTCATTGTTGCTTCGGTTGTTGCCCTTGCCTGCACTGTGATTGGACGGCTGAGTAAAACATGACTTTGACGAGCGTCGCATTTTCGCCCCAGATCAACATTTTTCAATGCTCTGCGAAACAACACACTGCCAACGTTTTCATCAGATCAGAAAAATGTGGCCCTTCCGTTGCGAGCGATTGGAAAAATGTGCTCAGAGCAGAAAAATGCTTTGGTGGACACAATCAAAAAAGCAATGGTGCCGCTAGCGTTCGTCAGCCAAAGGGAAGACCACCAAATTTACCTGGTGTGCGCGGGTAATGAAAAATAATGTGCAGTTGTGAACACTTATTAGGCTCAGGTGGGTTCTCTCCAGTGTAAAATATAGCCGAATGTTTTTTGTCATATTTGTTATTTGGGTTATTAAAAAAATTGTCCTTACATCAGGGTCGCCATGTCAAGACGGGTCAGCTGGCGGCAATCAAAGTCATGGATGTCACAGGAGTAAGTAATGTCCAAGTTAACATATAATGCAAAAAAACTTAGCTGTTGTAAAGGAAATTAGCATACATCAATGTTAAAAGATTTGCTCAGACACAGTTGCATATGCAAACATTTGTGCCCCCTCACAAACTTGTGTGTATTTTAAAGGATGAGGAGGAGGAAATAAAAGCAGAGATTAACATGCTGAAGAAGTACAGCCACCACCGCAACATCGCCACCTACTACGGTGCCTTCATCAAGAAAAACCCCCCTGGGATGGACGACCAGCTATGGGTAAGTACAAGTTCCCCACACTGGACAAAATTATTGAAAGACAGAATCTCACTTATTAAATTCTGAAAATCCAAAGATTTATTCAGAAAAAGTCTCTCCAAACACAGAAAAAAAAAATTTCACTTAAGGAAGGAAATGTAGGCTACAAATAATTATTTAGAAAAACAGAAAAAATATTGAAAGAAAAAATAAATAAATGAAATAACAACTAACACCCTACCTACACACACACACACAAAGAAAAATGCTTTAAAGACGTTTCAAACCAGAAAAAAATATGCCAAAAACTGGAGAAAAATTGCTGCAAAATAAAAAACAGCATGACAGGAAAGGCTTTAAGAGTTTTTGGTCCGCACTTTGAGGAACCCTCTGCCACTCTTCTATAGCCAGGTAAACCCTCATGATAGAATCGTTTTTTAGTGATGATACAAGAAGGTCCTTGTTTTGGCAGGATCTCCATTTGTATAGCTGCAATACTAAATTTGAGAAAAAAGGCTGAATAAGTCAATGTTTTCTTTTGTGCGATTCTCCAGCTGGTGATGGAGTTCTGCGGCGCCGGCTCAGTGACTGACCTCATTAAGAACACCAAAGGCAACTCCCTCAAGGAAGAGTGGATCGCTTATGTCTGCAGGGAGATCCTCAGGGTGAGCCGCGCTAGAAGAACATGTGAAAGTCAAGTCAAGGGCACATTGTGATGAGGGATGCTGTTTTCACAGGGTCTCACTCACCTCCACCAGCACAAGGTCATCCACCGGGACATAAAGGGTCAAAATGTGCTTCTCACGGAGAACGCTGAAGTCAAGCTGGGTAAGGCACAAAGAGACCAGGCCAAGCTTTCTTCAAGTTTTATGTGACTCAATTTTATAATCTGTTTATTGTTTAGTGGATTTTGGGGTAAGCGCTCAGCTGGATCGCACGGTGGGACGCAGGAACACCTTCATTGGCACGCCTTACTGGATGGCCCCAGAAGTTATTGCCTGCGACGAAAACCCAGACGCCACCTACGACTTTAAGGTTGGCCTGAAGCGCTCTCGACTTTGGCTTGTTATTTTCACTGATAGATTGATTGATATTTTTCTTCTTTTGCTCTGTTCATCAAAAACCAGGTTTCAATTAATTCAAAATCAAAATCTTTGGTTAAGTTTAAAAAGTAGGAAAAAATGGCCGACAGGAAAAAGCCAGGAAATTAATTATTTTGTATTGTTTTGATATTACTACTAGAAACAGTTCCTTCCCCAGGGCCATCACCACCCTAAACAATCGCACAGAACTGAATATATATGTTTTGAGACTTATTTGGGAGTTTTTATTGCTGCTAAATGTTGCAATTCTTTTCCCTGCATCTTTCTTCCGTGGTGCAATATATTTTTTGCACAACTATTATAACTGTAGTGCCATTGATATGACATCGAACTAAACCATTAAAGAACCATGACCACAGTGGACATGTAACTGTAGCTTTAATGCCTTCTCTGAATGGTGAAAACTGTGAAGTACATTAGTTAGAATGAATTGAATCCATGTGCCAATAAGTTCATGACAAAAAGTGCAAAGATTTAACATTTGTCAATCCTATAACAAGATACAGTTATTCATACATCATATAAACACATTTATTTTGACAATATCTGTGCATTATTTGCCCTCATGTAGGTTTTAGATCAGGGGGTGGCGTCATATTAGTCTGTAGTTTGCAATAGTCTTTGATCTGTACAGCCCTTTGAGACTCTTTGTGATTAAGGGCTATACAAATAAACATGACTTGACTAGTATTAATTTACTATATTTTCAAAATTAACAGTAACGTATTTATTTAACAAAAACTGCTATTGTGAGAACTATTCAATAACTAAGGCCAGTCTCTAAGCATATGTTGTAGTGTTGCATATTTATCCTGATAGTTTTTTATCTTATCTCATTAAAGTGTTTGCTATGTGCTTACTGCGGAGTGCCATGTCTAAACTTGTTGTATTCAATGTTTTTGTATAAAATGAGGAAAGACATCTTCCATTGTAGCAATATTGTTTGTGGAGTGTATATGAAAATGACTTGCATAATAATTCAATGAAAAGAAAAAGCATTACATAAGGGGTCATATTCTGCTGAAGAATAAGGCACGTAATGCTAACTGTGCTAATGCTAATAGCAGAATAAAGTACACTTTTCTTACTTAAAAAAAGTTGCAATAGTTACAAAATAACCTTTAAATTTAATACATTATCTAGAACAGGGGTCTCGAAGCATTTTTAAGCTAAGAGCTCCTTTTTCTTACTAATTAGCACAAAAGGCACCCAGTTTGAATTTAATTTCTAAAATAGAAACGTTACTATTTTGATGGCTTGCTAAGTAGCTAAAAAGAAAGGTAAACAAGTAATAAACTAAAAGGAAGCTAGATAGCTACCAAAAAGCCAACTTAAGAGCCGGATAGATAGCTAAGAAAAAAAAGGTAGCCATCAAGCTAGAAACGAGGCAAAAAATTAACTTAATCACTAGCTAAAAAGATACAATGTTTGCTAGATAGCATGCGAAAAAAAATAAAATGCTAGCTAGATAGCTTACTAAATAGCAGAAAAGGCGGAAAGATAGCGAGCTACGAAGCTAAAAAGGTAGCCAGACAGCTAGCTAAAAAAAAAAACATTTTGTTCATTCACGTCATGAAACCAATAAATTGGAATTTAATTTGTTGTATTTTCTGTAATGTAAATCAATAAAAAGATGAATAAATACATTTGCCTATTACATGAATAGATTCTCATTCTATTCTTTTAATTATCGTCATTGCCTAAAAGTGAACTTAACTGGAACTTTTTTATTAGAATTTCTAAAATCTCAACTCATGTTATTATTTATGTTGTTTATTATGTTGTGACTATGTTATAAACAACTTACTTTTAAAAAAAAAGGGGTTAAATAAACTCAGTCAACCAATAAAAATTAATTTTACGAGGAAATCAAAATGACCCAGAACTAGTGAGCTATTTTCAGAAAAGGTCCGCAGGCAACTTAACTGTCCTTAAGGGGGCACAATGGTAACTGCGGACAACACCATGGAGACCCCTGATCTAATTGAACTTTCTTTACTTTTAACACAAAGCTGATATAAAAATTTGACCGCAAAATTTCATTTTGAAAAGGAGACAAAGCGTTGTTTGTTCCTCTCCGTTATCAACTAAAAAGCGTAACTGTGGAGCGGTCCGGAACAAGCTAAGTGAAAGGGAAAAGTGTCCGAATGTGACAGGACAGATGGCGGCATGATATTTTTATGACTTAACAAGTACACTTAGCACAGCTAGCATGTTAGTGCTTTACTTGCTAACGGACAAGTGAAAGTGTTTGGATTTTGTTTTTTTTCAGAGCGATCTGTGGTCGCTGGGCATCACGGCCATTGAGATGGCGGAGGGAGCGCCGCGTAAGTCCTAAAATGAACCTTTTTTAATAGTTTTGTCTTTTAATCTTATTTTTCATTTTTTTCCTCTCCTGGTTGGGAATTTTATGTCTCCAGCGCTGTGCGACATGCATCCCATGAGAGCTCTTTTCCTCATCCCGAGAAACCCTGCACCCAGACTCAAGTCAAAGAAGTGGTGAGTCATGTGAGACAAGTGTGAAGCACATTGTAAAGCGCTTTGAGAGGTCTTCAGTTACTTGAAAAGAACTAAATAATTGCAGAATATTTACCATATACCCCTGTGATACAGCAACCTCGCCTTACAGCGTTTGTACTTTGCAGTTTGGAATAATATATTGTTTCAGCCCCTCTTTACAGCATTTATCACGGTTCATGGAGCCCATAACTATATGGGTCATCTGGGCATCACATTCTGTTATGTGTGTCGGACCAGGACAGCCTGGCTGTACTTATCACGTTCCAGGCTGGTTTTTAGGGAATGGGTTTGCCCCCCCACCTGAAAATACTGTACCGATTTCCATGGTTGTTAGATAGATAGATAGATAGATAGATACTTTATTCATCCCCTAAGGGAAATTCACATTTCCAGCAGCATCCCTGAGCTGAGAACAATACAATAATAAAGCCAAAAGAATACAATATACAAATACCCAGTGTGACGTGCAAATGCCCACTTTAGCATGTTATATAGAGTAACTAAATAGTGCTACACAGAACACATAATGCAGTAAGATTCGGTAATATCCAATGTAGGTGGTGTGGTTTAATGTGGGCCTTTACTCTGCCGGGTGGAGTTAAAGAGCCTCATGGCATGAGGAAGAAAAGATCTCTTCAGTCTGTCCGTAGTACAAGACAGTGACAGCAGTCTGTCACTGAAACTGCTCTTCTGTCCGGAGATAATGCTGTGAAGCGGATGCGATGGATTGTCCATGATTGACCTCAGCTTTTTCAGTGCCTGTCTCTCAGCTACTGTTGTTAGGCTGTCCAGCTCTTTGCCCACAACAGAGCTCGCTTTCCTAGCCAGTTTATTGAGACGAGAGGCATCCTTCTTCTTGACGCTGCCTCCCCAACACGCTGCCGCATAGAAGAGGGCGCTTGCCACTACTGTCTCATAGAATATTTTCAGGAGCTTTTTGCAGATGTTGAAGGAGGCCAGCCTTCTGAGGAAGTAAAGTCGGCTTTTTATTTATTATTATTATTATTATTATTATTTATTAGGAGCAGGAGGAGCCTCCTGATCTGACTCAGATACAGCACCTTCATCTTTGGATCACTGTTGTTTTTCTGTGTATAGCATCATCCTGCTCTGCTTAGATGAGCCAAATTGGCACCAGTATTACCACATCAATAAGATTTTTTGCATACACAAAAACGTGCGTGTGTATGATTAGTTTAATCTCTAAGTTCCCTGTATTCTATTGGTTGACGTCATATCAAATAGTAATAATTGCAGCTCATGAAAATGCCAATTTGTTTTTGGTTGAATTACCTCCCACAATGCTTGTTTTTCTTCATTCAGTTCAGAATCTTGTGCGTTTTGTATAAACTATGCAAGTTAGTGCCATATAGACTATGGTTCAAAAGTTAGGGGTCGCTTAGAAATTTCCATTCTTTGACAAAAGCAATGTTTAAAAGATCTTTTTTTTTTTTCAAATAAAAATCCTTATTTCTAACTTTTTAGATTTCTCGCCAATACTTATGCAACTTATTTGATTAAAATGAAACAGTGTGACTTTTCATGGAAAAACACACTATTGTCTGGATGACTCCAAACCTTTGGACGTTAGTGAAATGCTAAAATTTCGGATCGTATTTTTTTGCTATGGGGACAGGATCTTTGCTGTAAGAAGCAAAGGGAGAGAATGAGGGAGTTACAAAAACATGATAACCATGGAAATGAAGGTTGCGCTTTTCCAGAGAAAGCAAAAAAGGCACACAAATATCTACCCATTCTTAATTGCATGGATTAAACCAATCAAAAAGGGGAATAAAGCAAATAAATATTATAAGGGCGTGCCAATCCTCGCAAGTGGAATTTTTTTTTCATTTTTAATCTGCCGTCTCCTCCCCCCCTTGCATCCACCCGCTACCACACCCAACCAGCTTACACCAAAGGTCAAGTAAAGTCACATTTATTTGTCGATCCATTAATCAAAAAATGTCTCAAAAGACTATACAGGCCACAATTACACTGTCTCCTTATCTGAAACCGACATGCGGGCAGGGAAAAATTAGAAACCTTAGCATGAGGGAAATAACTAAACCTTGAGAAGAGGCGATACAAATGGTAATCCCCCTTCAAGGATGACCCGGCTGCATTGATTTTGCAATGGGTAACAATACACAAAACATAAAAAAAGGTCGATAATATAACATTTAATTTCTGTATTATAATTTTATTGAATTCTTTACACGTATATTACACATAAGTAGTACCTACCATATCTATGTTGTTGTTTTGTGTAATACCAGTATTTTGCCAGAACATTCTACCTTGTAGAAACGTCCTAGTGCGCAATGATTCAGAGTTTCAATGTTGCAAGTTTTACCTGATAAGGAAGCAAACAAAATTCGCTGTCAGATTAGCCTATGGTAGGACATCTCCACAAGGTAGGACGTTTCAGCAGAACACCGGGCGTGCGAAATACTTTAGCTAATTCTCATAGGTTTCTATCCACCCCACCATAGGACAATTTCACCTTGCGATTTCCATCAGAACGCATTCATGTTGTATCCCGCCTGTCTACTGTAAGTAACGTATCTGACTAATTTAGAAGCTGCATTGGTGTTGTTTTTGCTCGGTTAAGGTCCAAAAAGTTCCAGTCGTTTATTGAAAGTTGCCTGGTGAAAAGTCACAGTCAGCGGCCGAGCACGGAGCAGCTCCTCAAGCATCCCTTCATCAGAGACCTCCCCAATGAACGTCAAGTGCGCATCCAGCTTAAGGACCACATCGACCGCACCAAAAAGAGGCGAGGAGAAAGGGGTAGGTTTTCAACCCAAAAAAACTACCTTGTGTTTTTAAAAACAGGTTTTCTACCTTAATGCTATCATATTAAGGATTGACCGATATGTTTTTTTTAGAATACTGATTATTAATAATACGAGGAGGCCAATAGCTGATATTTGGAGCTGACATCTACTGTCATTTTAAAAATTGGCGTAAGATATTTTAATAATTCAAAAAGAGGCAAAGAATATTTGTTATCAATTCAATTAAAACGTTAATGTCTCTCAGTAAATAAATCAGAATTTCCACACAACTAACAAGACTAATATTTCGCTCAAACCAAAAACTAAAAGTGCAAGAAATAAAATTAGGCTTACGAGCAACTCGTATAGAAATGTACATAAAAACTTAAAAAGCTCCCTGATTTTTTTACAAGAAAAAAATGTCAATACCACCAAAAAGTGCATAGACTTTTGAATTTAAAATTTTGGGTTTTAGAGCCGGATTTGCAAAATAATATTATGGTCACAGCTAATCACTCAGCCTTCCACTTTAAAGTGATTTTCATGCTCTTTCTCAATAACAAACACACACGCCTGATTGACTAACTAATGTTATGATAACAGCTAATATATTAGTCTTAATCACACACATGCTAAACTCTTCATATTATATGCAGTCTTGCAAGGCATGTTGAAACTCAGTAGTTAGCAGAGCTACAGCTGTTTACTCCGCTCTAATGTTATTCTTCCTCCTTCAGTGGCTCTGTCCCCTTAATCAGGAGGCGCAGGGTGGGTAGTGTCCGAGACAGAATGCAGGAGAGCAAGAGAGAGAGAGAGAGGCTCGGCTGGATCGGAGCCTAAATAACCCAGTTAAAATATATTTAATCAGCCTATTGAATAAATTAAAATGCCTGTGTGTATATATATATATATATATATATATATATATATATATCCATCCATCCATCCATTGTCTTCCGCTTATCCGGGGTCGTGTCGCGGGGGCAGCAGCGTTAAAAGGGAAGCCCAGACGTCCCTAGCCCTAGCCACCTCTTCCAGCTCATCCGACGGGACCCCGAGGCGTTCCCAAGCCAGCCGAGAGATATAGTCTCTCCAACGTGTCCTGGGTCGCCCCCGGTGGGACATACCGGAATACCTCCCTAGGGAGGCATCCAAGAGGCATCCTTATTAGATGCCCGAGCCACCTCAACTGGCTCCTCTCAACGCGGAGGAGCAGTGGCTCTACACCGAGTCCCTCCCGGATAACTGAGCTTCTCACCTTATCTCTAAGGGAGAACCCAGCCACCCTGCAGAGGAAACTCATTTCGGCCACTTGTATCCGGGATCGTGTTCTTTCGGTCATGACCCAAAGTTAATGACCATAGGTGAGGGTAGGAACATAGATCGACCGGTAGATCGAGAGCTTTGCCTTTCGGCTCAGCTCCCTCTTCACCACGACAGACCGGTACAGGGTCCGAATGACGGCACCGTCTGTCGATCTCCCGTTCCATCCTACCCTCACTCGTGAACAAGACCCCAAGATACTTGAACTCCTCCACTTGGGGCAAGACCTCCTCCCCGACCCGGAGGGAGTAACCACCCTTTTCCAACTGAGAACCATGGCCTCAGACTTGGAGGTGCTGATCCTCATCCCAGCCGCTTCACACTCGGCTGCGAATTGCTCCAGCGAGAGCTGAAGATCACGGCCTGAGGAAGCCAACAGCACCACGTCATCTGCAAAAAGCAGTGACGCAATGCTGAGGCGCCCAAACCGGAATCCATCCACGCCAAGGCTGCGCCTAGAAATTCTGTCCATAAGTTATGAACAGAATCGGTGACAAAGGGCAGCCCTGGCGGAGCCCAACCCTCACCGGGAACGAATCCGGCTTACTGCCGGCAATGCGGACCAGACTCTGGCACCAGGCATACAGGGACCGCACAGCCCGGATAAGACTGTGTGGTACCCCATACTCCCGAAGCACCCCCCACAGGGCCTCCCGAGGAACACGGTTGAATGCCTTCTCCCAGTCCACAAAACACATGTAAACCGGACAGGCAAACTCCCATGCACCCTCAAAGACCCTGCAAGTCAAGTCAAGTCAAGTCAAATTTATTTATATAGCCCTTAATCACAAAAATGTCTCAAAGGACTGCACAGGATTACAGTTACAAAATTACACAATTACCTGATCTTAAACCAGCATGCGGGCAAGGAAAACTCAAAAACCTCAGTGTGAGGAGAAAAGAGAAACCTTGAGAAAGGACCTCACATGTGGTAATCCCCCTTCCAGGATTGACCAGGGTGAATTACAATTAGCATTACTGTACACATAATAGTAAACATAAGGTAAGATGTTGAAAATGTCCGGAAAGTGCATGACATCGACGACGCCCCCAGCCTGCAAACCAGTCCAGAAAGTCTATGACGGCCACGACGCTGCCTCCCGTCTCTGCCAGCCGGTAAATGCAGGGGTTGACATGCTGCAGGTCAGACGCCGGTCCACTGACCCATCCCAAATCATCCTTCTCCTTCGTATCAGCCAGGCAGGCGTCGGAAAAAGACAGGACAAAACAGAATATGAGGTGGGCATCAATCATATGCTTTGGAATAGAAGTGTGTCTTAAGCCTCGATTTAAAAACTTCCGTTGAGGTTGCAGATCTTATCTCCAGAGGCAGGGCGTTCCATAACACCGGGGCCCGGATGGAGAACGCTCTTGAGCCCGCAGACTTCTTGGCTCTCGGAGTCACAAGTAGACCGGCATTTTCCGAGCGCAGACTCCGTGCAGGAACATAGGGGGAAATCAAATCGGAGAGATAAGAGGGTGCAAGCCCATGCAAACATTTATATGTTAATAAGAGAACCTTAAAGTCACATCTTAAGTGGACTGGGAGCCAGTGCAAGTTGGCCAATACAGGAGTAATATGCTCAAACTTTTTGGTCTTAGTCAAAAGTCTAGCTGCCGCATTCTGAACCAGCTGCAAACTTTTAATGCTAGACATCGGGAGACCAGAAAGCAATACATTACAGTAATCAAGCCGAGAAGTAATAAACCCATGAATTAAAATCTCTGCATCTGATTGGGACAGCATCGAACGAATCTTCGCAATATTACGGAGGTGGTAGAAAGCTATTCTAGTAATATTTTTCACGTGTAACTGAAACGACAGATTAGGATCAAATATAACACCTAGATTTTTGACCGAGTCACTATGGGTGATATTACATTTGTCTAGGTTCAGGGTAGTGTTTGAAAACAACTGACGACAGTGAGCTGGACCAATAATCAACATTTCAGTTTTTTCTGGGTTAAGGCGTAAAAAATTATTTGACATCCATCTTTGAATCTCAGTAAGGCAAGCCTCCAGATTTCTAAAACTTAAATGTCCAGTTTTTTCCAGTGGCACATACTGTATATGTGTATATGTATATATATATGTATATATGTGTATATGTGCATGACTCCTCATTTCCCATAAAATAAAAAGCTTGTTTGAGAACGTCACGTCATTGAGTCCTGTATCTGTTCGGGTTCTGACAATATGTATATGTAGGTGTGTATATATATATATATATATATATATATATATATATAATTTGTATATATGTGTATAATGTATATATGTGTAGACATTTCTAAATTGAAATTTAAAATAATCTCGAAATAAAAGTTAAATCATTTTTTTGATTCTTTGGAGCTACATTTACCCACAGACGAGACTGAGTACGAGTACAGTGGCAGCGAGGAAGAAGATGAGGAGCGGGACATTGGCGAGCCCAGGTACGAATGGGCCCGCCAGCCTTTCCGCCCCTTCCCATTCTAAATTTATGACGACGCCTACCCTGTCCTTCAGCTCCATCATCAATATTCCCGGCGAGTCCACCCTGAGGCGAGACTTCCTGCGCCTGCAACTGGCCAATAAGGAACGCTCTGAGCTGATTCGCCGCCAGCAGCTGGAACAGCAGCAGAACGAAGAGCACAAGCGCCAACTGCTGGCCGAGAGACAGAAACGCATTGAGGAGCAGAAGGAGCAGAGGAGACGCCTGGAAGAGGTCACACCTCACTTTTTTTAAATCTAAAATTACATCTTCAGGGTTTGTACTGGTGCTTGAAGCCCTTGAAAATGCTTGATTTTTAATGGTGTGTTTTCAAGGACTTAAAATTGCTCATAAATGCTTGAAATTGTTGCTGTGTTTCTCAACAAGTCTGCTTGAAAATGAGCAGACACTTCATTTTACCTTTGCATTTCTTCTTTCCTCGTGATTAACAGCAGCTGGCATTAGTCCTATGAAACATTTTACTCAGGTAAAAGTAGTGTTTCCTCAGAATAATATTACTCAAATAGAAGTAAAAGTAGTCATCCAAATACTTATATGATAAAGTTAAAAAAAAGAACTTAGTGAAAAAAATACTCAAGTACTGAGTAACTGTAGCAACGTCGTACTTTTTTTTTAAAACAATGAATCAGATCATCAAACTATCAAAGTTTATCCAATCAACTACAAAATAAATTTAATTTAAAAATAGATTAAAATAATCAACGTACATTCAAGTACCTTGATAAACAATAAAAAAATTATATAAATCAAACAACGAATCGGCTACATATAGCACTTTTTCAACAAGAAGCTAGCCCATAAACCTGAACAAAGGAGATATATTGATATATTGAAGCTAGTGTTTGCCACTCTTTTTAAGGGGAATATGCTTTTGACGTGAAGCCAGGGGTGCTCCTCCTGATCTGTTTCATCCGTAAACAACTTTCCCCCCCACTTAAGTTGAATATAGTGACGCGTATAAAATAAATGCGCTTTAGCGGAGACGGACAGACGCGTACTTAGGTGTGGGTGATTTATTAAGTAATGAAGTAACGACTTAAATGTTGGCTTATGAGTCGGAGTAAAAGTACCGTTATTTTCTTCACAAATTTACTCAAGTAAAAATATAGGGATTTAAAAATACTCCAAGTAGTATAAAATTTCCCAAAACTTATTCAAGTAAATGTAACGGAGTAAATGTACTTCGTTACTACACACCTCAGCCCTACGGGTTGTGCCCAAGAGGACAGGTGCATCCTACATCGAAACAGGGCACTATGAAATGTGCCTTCGGGTAAGGATTACTGATCAATTATAACCATGTATTGTGGGGCATGCAAAAACTTAGGGTAGCATAAGGTAGCATTTTTTAGTGTTAAATTGTAAATAGAAAGAACTTCCTGCAATTTAAAATGTATGCTACATATTACATACATTTTTACCACCTATTTAGGGAGAGATTTGTCTTAAAAATATATTGGCGATTATCTCAACATCTAAAAATTATGTCTCGATAAATGCACATGCAAAATTAAATATGTAAATCGCAGATATATTTGTGGATCTGCAAAACACAAAATTCACTCTGAATTTCAAGTTTCCTTTGGCAAGACACTGAACCCTTATTGCCCCTCGATAAGCAGGTAGGCACTTTGCATGGCTGACTTAGCTATCGGGGTTTGAGTGTCTGTGTGAATGAGTAACTGTGAAGTGCATTGTAAAGTGCTTTGGGACGTCTTCAGTGACTGGTTAAAGCCCTGTAGAAATTCAGTCCATTCATAATGCTTGTAATGGTACTGGACAGACTGGAAAATCAGCTTTGAAAGTCCTTAAAAAGTACCGAAATGTATTTATTACAGTATCATCAAGGGACTAATATTTTGTTTTACACCCTACAGCAACAACGTCGCGAACGTGAGATGCGGAAACAGCAGGAGCGAGAGCAGAGGAGGAGGTACGAAGAGATGGAGCAGATTCGCCGGGAGGAGGAGAGGCGGCACGCCGAAAGAGAGCAGGTATGACAGGATCTAATTCATCCAAGCTGTGATTAATTAAAATCAGTGCTGTCAAAAATGAAGTTCTAAAACAAAAATGAAAAGGAAATCATCTTGTACAAGGTTGCAGACCTCTACAACAAATTTAAGGGAAACTGACATAACAGCTAGACTGGTTTCATCATATCAAGATTGACTTTTGGTTCCTCTTGTAGAAATTAATCCAGGATTCGTACAAGTGCTTGTAATCCTTCTTGAATTTTAATGTTGGCAAACTTTTTAGGGGAATGCAAAAGTTGAATGCATCTGCTTTGGAGCAATAAATATAGTTAAAATTAGTCCAAATTTGGCTCTTTTTTTTTGCTTTTTATACATAAAGTACTCTCTTTATTTGTCTTCCATGTTAAACTCCATTATTACAAAACACCTACAGAGCCCTTTCAGTGTTTGTAAACATGTGACGTATGAAGTTGCCTGTGCATTGTTGAAACAGAATGGCAGACTTCATGACAGTTTATAGCAGCCAAATGACACAGAAAGACCATAGAGCATAGATAAGAACAGCTCAAAATAGCACAGATGTTGTGTTACCAGCAAGATAACGACCTAATTTTAGTAATTAAAGTAAAAAAAAACGACAACAATTTATCGGTGCTAGATTCCCTCCTTTGAAGGTATTGTAAAAATTAAAAGAATGGCCTTGAAAACGTTTTTTAAAAGTGCTTGAATTTGGCCATGAAAAAAGTGTACGAACCCTGGTTATCGAACAACAAATCGAGACATGATCAAAAAAAAAATTTGTTTGTATACCAGAGCCATGTCCGCCTAGCGGCAGGTGGCTAGAGTCTTTTTCTGACTCTTTCTGGGAAATCGATACAGAGGAGGGGATTCCCAGCCCCCTCGCCTAACCCAACTGATGTTTTTGGGAGTCATTAGGTGACCAAACCCCCCAATTCCGACCCCTAATGCCGAGCGCCAAGCAGGGAGGCAATGAGTACCAATGTTATAGGTCGAGGCTTGAACCAGCGACCTCCCAGTTTCAGGGCGGGCGCCCTACCCCAAAACCACCGAGCTGGTCAAAAATGAGGGGGGGGTTTAAGGCAAAAAGATCAAAATAGTCAAAATGAATAAAAAGAAAAAAGAATATATACAAATATATTCATCCATCCATTATCTACACCGCCTATCCTCAGTAGGGTTGCGGGGGTGCTGAAAGGCCATGCCAGCCAGTCTCAGGGCGCCCAGAGACAGACAACTCACCCGCTCATTCACTCCTAGGGACGATTTGGACCACCCAATTAACCTAATATGAATGTTTCTGGAATGTGGGAGGAAACCGGAGTTCCCGGAGGAAACCCACGCAAGCACGGGGAGAACATGCAAACTCCGCACAGGAAGGCTGCTAGCTGGATTTGATCCTATGACCTCAGAACTGTGTCGCAGACGTGCAAACCACTTGCGTGCCATGCCGCCCTATAAATATATAAAAATAAGAGATAGAGATAGATATATATGTGTATATACAGCGGCTTGCGAAACTATTTGGCCCCCTTGAACTTTGTGACCTTTTGCCACATTTCAGACTTCAAACATCAAGATAGAAAACTGTAATATCTTGTGAAGCATCAACAATAAGTGGGACACAATCATGAAGTGCAATATACTTCATTGGATATTTTAAACTTTTTTTTAACAAATAAAAAACTGTAATTTCTTGTGAAGAATCAACAATAAGTGGGACATAATCACAAAGTGCAATATACTTTATTGGATATTTTAAACTTTTTAACAAATAAAAACGAAAAAGTGCGTGTGCAAAATCATTTAGCCCCTTTACTTTCAGTGCAGCGAACTCTGTCCAGTTCAGTGAGGATCTCTGAATTATTCTATGTTGATGTAAATGACTAACAACGATTAATGGAATATACCTGTGTGTAATCAAGTCTCCATAAATGCACCCTCACTGTGATAGTCCCACAGGTCTGTTTAAAGCGTAGAGAGCATCATGAAGAACGTGGAACACACCAGGCAGGTCCGAGATATTGTTGTGGAGATGTTTAAAGCTGGATTGGGATACAAAAAGATTTCCCAAGCTTTAAACATCCCAAGAAGCACTGTGCAAGCAATAATATTGACATGGAAGGAGTACCAGACAAATCTACCAAGATCAGGCTGTCCCTCTAAACTTTCAGCTCATACAAGGAGACAACTGATCAGAGATGTAGCCAAGAGGCCCATGATCACTCTGGAATAACTGCAGGGGTCTACAGCTGAGGTGGGAGAATATGTCTGTAGGACAATAATCAGTCGTGTACTGCACAAATCTGGCCTTTATGGAAGAGTGATAAGAAGGACGCGATTTCTTAAAGATATCCATAAAAAGTGTTGTTTAATGTTTACCACAAGCCACATGGGAGACACACCAAACATGTGGAAGAAGGTGCTCTGGTCAGATGAGACCAAAATCGAACTGGGACGGAGATTTGTCTTCCAACAAGACAATGATCCAAAACATAAAGCAAAAGCTACAATGGAATCAATCATACTCATATCGTCTCAAACCTTCTTTGAAACTTTAAACGCAAAGTGCAATCAAAGCGGCTTTGAAGTCCCAGGGTGGAATATTTGACTCCTAGATAGATAGATAGATAGATAGATAGATAGATACTTTGTTCATCCCCGAAGGGAAATTCACATTTCCAGCAGCATCCCTGAGCTGAGAACAATCGAGAACATTCGAAAATAACACGGGAGCTGCTGGAGTGGCTGCCATTCGTGACGGCGCCGGAAGAAAAGATTCAATTTGAATCATTGGCAGTGTTGTCTAAGGCAAACAAAAACTAGTGCCACACTAAGCAACAAGACGCCAGACAAACATGGCGGTGACCTAAGTAGGGAATCCACTATGAAAAGGAAATAAAAAAAAACTATGATTTTTTTTTATTTAAGAAAAAAATAACATTGGTATAATAGTTCATGTATTTTTGCCTAGTATTTAAATCAATGTTTGGTTCAGGAAAAAAAAGGTTTTTTGTACCACTCGGAAGCACTAAATATTACACACTCTCCCTTTAACTCAAGTTAATTCAAAGCGTCTTTCAATGCAAAGGCAAGTCATGTTTATTTGTATAGCTCTTAATCATAAAAAGTATTAAAGAGCTGTACAGACTGCAAAGTACTGTATTACAGACTACAGACTATCATTACACCATCCCATGAAAAAAAACCTACATGAGGGAAAGGAAAAACTCAAAACCTCAGCATGAGAAAAATGTAGAAACTCAAGTTAACTCAAGGCAAATCTTTAACTTTGATGATGTTAGCCATGACACTTACATCCTCCTCAACGTCATCCGACATCTCTCTGATTAACACTTATTCCTTTGCCTTTCTGGTTTTTCTAACTCCTTGATTCTCCACTTCTCCTTCTTGCTTCTGTCACCGATCGGCTTGTCTTGGCTTTCCCTCCGCCGCTGTAAGGAATACATCCGGCGGCAGCTGGAGGAAGAGCAAAGGCAGCTGGAAATCTTGCAGCAACAGCTACTGCAGGAGCAGGCCTTACTTCTGGTAACCTCACTCTCCGTTTCTCTAACAACTTGCTTTGAAACTTTTATCCTTCATCTCTTTGATTGAGCTCTGTGCTCCCTAACTCATTCATTGCCATAAACTATTATATAAGTTTTCAGAAGCATTGTCTTTGAGTACCAAAATGTAAACATTTTTTTTAACTATTCTAAAGGTGCTACTTATCAGTTGGTATCAAGCCTCTCTGAATTATATCAGTATAATAAATCACCACTAGATGGAAGGAGTGAATTTGATCAGATCTTTGTCAATACTCAGTCGATCACTAAAAAAAATAATTCGACCACAGGATCACAATGACCCAGAACTGGTTAGCTATTTTCAGAACAGATCTGTAGGCATTACATCAGTCCCTAGAGAGCACCCTGGTGCCCATGGGCACAACGTTGGAGACCCCTACTGTTTCCGCTGTATGGCAGCGGATAGGCGTGGGTCCTTAAGCAGAGTATGGGCAGTGCGAGAAAAGCGAAGGTATAAGTAGTCAAGTCATGTCTATTTGCATAACCTTAATCACAAGAAGTCTCAAAGGGCTGTCCAGACTACAGACTATTATTACACTTTCCCCCAATCTAAAACCTACATGAGGGCAGGGAAAACTCAAGATCGCAGCATGTGGAAAATGAATAAAATTTTGAGAAGGGACGGCACATGAGCTAAACCCTCTTCCAGGATGACCAGGCCAAAGTGAATGTTACAATACACAGACATCACTACCATGTAATATAGGTCATTCATAAGATATAGAATATACGTTTCTTTTAAGCCTAGATTGAAACAGTTCCAAGTCAAGTCACATTTATTTATACAGCCCTTAATCACAAAAATGTCTCAAAGGACTGCACAGTATTACAATGACACAATTACCTGATCTTAAACCAACATGCGGGCAAGGAACAACTCAAAACCTCAGCATAAGGAAAAAGAGAAACCTTGAGAAGGTACCTCACAAGTGGTAATCCCCCTTTCAGGATGACCAGGGTGAATTACATTTAGCATTACAATACACAGACATAATAAACACTAGGTAACATGTTGAAAATTTGTCCGGAAAGTGTATGTCAGCAACGACGCCCCCAGCCTGTAAACTAGTCCAGAAAGTCTATGACGGCCACGACGCAACTTCCCATCTCTGCCAGCTGGTCCATGCAGGCGTTGACATGCTTCAGGTCAAACGCTGGTCTGCTGACTCATCTCAAATCGTCCTTCTCCTTCGTATCACCACCAGGCAGGCAGTCGGAAAAAGACAGGACAATACAGAATATGAGGTGGCCATCAATCATAAGCTTTGGAATAGAAGTGCGTCTTAAGCCTTGATTTACAAACTTCCATTGAGGTTGCCGATCTTATCTCCGGAGGCAGGGCATTCCATAGCACCGGGGCCCGGATGGAGAACGCTCTCAAGCCTGCAGACTTCTTGGCTCTCGTAGACCGGCATTTTCCGAGCGCAAACTCCGTGCAGGAACATAGGGGGAAATCAAATCAAAGAGATAAGAGGGTGCAAATCCATGCAAACATTTCTATGTTAATAAGAGAACCTTAAAGTCACATCTTAAGTGGACTGGAAGCCAGTGCGAGTTGGCCAATACAGGAGTAATATGCTCAAACATTTTGGTCTTAGTCAAAAGTCTACTGTAGCTGCTGCATTCTGAACCAGCTGCAAACTTTTGATGCTCGACATCGGGAGACCAGAAAGCAATACATTACAGTAATCAAGCCGAGAAGTAATAAACGCATGAATTTAGAGGTCAGATTGCCATAGTTAACGCATTGCATCCTGTCTGATAGGTAGGACCTAAACCATGAGAGTACAGTTCCTGAGATACCAATGCATTTCAGACGAACAAGTAATATGTTGTGGTCAACAGTATCAAAAGCAGCACTGAGATCCAGCAGCAGTAACATTGACCGGAATCTATTGCTAAAAGGAGATCATTGGTTACTTTAGCCAGGGCTGTCTCAGTAGAGTGATTTGCCCTAAATGCTGACTGGACATTTTCAATTAGGTTATTTTCTGAAATGAAGTCATTTAGCTGCTGTGCCAAGACCTCTTCAAGTAATTTTGCAAAAAATGGCAGATTTGACACTGGCCTATAATTACCTAGGCATTCTGGGTCAAGGTTAGGTCGCTTAAGCGTGGGTTTAATGACGGCAGACTTGAAGGCTACAGGAACAATACCCGAGGATAGCGATATATTAATAATATTTAAAACTGATGGTCCTAACATCCCAAACAGATCCTTCACCAGTGAAGCTGGAAACGGATACAGCAGGCAAGTAGTTTGTTTGGCCCTACTGACCATCTGTGTTGGACTATCAAGGGACAAATCATTGAAACTGGAGAATGTTTTTGACAACCGCCGACAGGGTCCTTACCTAACACCTCCACATCTTTGAGGTAGGAGGAGGCTGCAGAGCGTTAATTTAAAATTTTATCCCTGATTAGTTGAATATTTTTATTTAAAAAAATCCATAAAGTCATTAGCAGAATAAGTAGAACTATTTGGGTTAAGTTGTTGTCTGGTAAATTTCGCCATTGTGTCAAACAAAAATTCTGGATTATTCTTATGTTTGACAATAATCTTAGAGAAAAACGATGCTTTATCTGAGGCAAGAGCTACTTTACATTTCAGCAAGCTGTCACACCAGGCCAGTCGGAAGACCTCCAGCTTTGTAGTGCGCCATTTTCGTTCAAGTTTCCTGCAACCTTGTTTGAGTGACCTGGTTTCTTCAGTAAACCAAGGTGTATGCTTCTTAGGTCGAAAATTATGCCTTAGGGGCGCCACAGAATCAAGAACATTAACCAAAGCAGTATTAAAGTTGTTTGTAAGTGAGTCAACAGACCCAGTGTATGAAGGGAAGGCTTCAGTTACCGTAGGTAATAGTTCTTTTAAGCTAATGCCGTTGTAGGGCAGATATTGCGACTGCTAAAGCCTAAATTTTCCTTATCACAGTACACATTAAACAGCACCTCACACTTAACAAGATAGTGATCTAAGATGGCATTAGGATACGGTAACACTGTAACATTTGAGGCTACTACGCCACGGGTCAGAACAAGATCTAGAGTGTTCCTATCTTTATGAGTGGGCACATCAACTATTTGATTGAAACCAAATGTATCAATCAGTAACTTAAAAGCAATTGCAAGTGAATTTGATGGGGAGTTTATGTGAACATTAAAATCACCAATAGTTACAACATTGTCCGCATAAATTACTAAGTCTGTTAACAGTTCCAAAAATTCATCCAAAAAATTTGAGCATGGTCCAGGTGGGCGATACACAACAACTACATAAATTGGTGTTGACGTTAAGGACCTCATAACAAGTGCTTCAAACGTTTTAAAAACAGTAGGGGGACCAGGAGTAAATTTCAACTTACCTTCCAATATAAGAGCAACGCCTCCACCTTCTTTGCATGGTCGTGCCAAGTGCAAACTCACAAAGTTGGGGGGGAGAATCCTCTTTAACACTAAAAACTCATTTGGTTTTAACCAGGTCTCACAAAGGCCAATAAGGTTAAGATTGTGTTCATTAATAAGGTCATTGACAAGTAAAGCTTTGGAGGCTAGTGATCTAATATTCAGAAGGCCAAGCTTCAGCACTGTGGACTGAGCTGAACCCTTTCTCGAGTTTTGAACCTTAATGGCAACCTTAGTGGTAACCTCCACAGGATTATACTGTGAGTCCCGGGTCTTGTGCCTTGCATGACGGCAGATGTGGCCCGAATTCCATACCACAGGAATATTGTTGACAGGTGGAGTAGCAGGATGAGTAGTGGTAGAAAATCATGTTATTTCTTCTCCCTCCTCACCTAACAAGGGAGAATCAGAGGTAAGAAGCACAAACGAAGATGCTATAGGAGAGTACAGATCAGGGTGTGTGGTGCAGGCAATGGAACGCTCTAAACTACAAAAACTATGTGAATTGCATGAATCTAGCATAGCGCTAGTTAGCTCTAGCAATACAGACTCCACTCGCGTGGTTACAGGTTCACTAATCACCTGTGACCTGGCCTGCACTAGTGTACCCTGTCATGGAAGGCTTAAACAGTAATCTATATTTTTAGAATGAGCGAGAGCACCTTCCCAGTTAGTGTGAAGGCGGTCTCTCCTCAGCAGTTCAGGTCGGCCCCAGAAAGCAGGCCAGTTATCCACATACTTAAATCCCTGCTGACTACAGAAACTTGCCAGCCAGCGGTTTAGCGAGACTAGTCTGCTAAACCTCTCATCATTGCCTCTCGCAGGCAAGCGGACAGAGACAATTACTCGATGCCGACTCATTTTTCTCACGAGATTACAGGTCCTAGCAATATTTTTCTTTGTAATCTCAGATTGCCTCATTTTAGTATCATTAGAGCCGACGTGGATGACTATATCGGTGTAGCTAGCCCTGTCCTGGTGTCTAGATTTGCATGTCAGCTCCCTCAAATTAGCCTCAATGTCGGGTGCTCTGGCCCCAGAAATACACATAACCGTGGCTGGGGTGCTAAGCTTTATATTACGGGTGATGGAGTCACCTATAACTAGGGTGCGGGAGCCAGTAGACCGGGGTAGATTGGGACTAGCTAGGGGGCTGAACTTATTATGTGTCTTGATTGGCTCACCGCGATTAGCATGCCATTTAGGACTAATGCTAACCGGATTAGCAGGTTCGCTACAACGCACGCTAGCAGTGGGGTCCGCGGCACCTAACATTTTCCTTTTAAACTACACCTGCTCACGGACTCGTCGCTCTAGAAGGGCTACTTGTCTACGGAAGCAGGAGCAACCTTTACAACAACCCATACTCACTTGTGAGCAGTCGGAAGCCGAACAGCGTCTTAGCAGCCGTGGGAGGGGTTGCCCTTCACCAGCGATCGACAGCAGCGCGACTGTAAAACAATTGTGCGGCACTTACCTTACGCCAATCATCAAAGATACTTACCTGAAACTTTTTAGCTGTTCAAGATAAAAAATCTAAGTCCAGAATTCTGCTATAGCAGGAATTTAAATCGATCTCGTAGTCGCGACTACGTGAGCAACACAAAAACTCCCGCCACTGATGTTGCAGATCAAATCTCAGAGGAAGGGCAGAGCATTCCACAGCACTGAGGCCCGAATGGAAAACGCTCTTGGACCTGCGAAACTCTTTTTGGCTCTCTGGATCACTAGTAGACCAAAATTTTACAAGCCAAGGCTCCGAGTAGGAACATAGGGAGAAAATAAATCTGAAAGATATGAAGGGGCAAGTCAATGCATATTTTGTTTGTTACCAACAGAACCGTAAAATCACATCTAAAGTGGACAGGGAGCCAGTGCAGGTCAACAAAGATTGGGGTAATGTGATCAGACTTTATTGTCTTAGTCAAAAAGCCTATCTGCAGCATTTTGTACTTGGTGCAGGCTCTTGGTGCTAGACTTTGGGAGACCAGAGAATAGTACATTACAGTAATCAAGATGGGGGGCGTCACAAACACATAAATTATAACCTCATCATCAGACTGGGACGGAATAGAGCGACATTTTGCAATGTTGCAAGAATGGA
Source organism: Urocampus carinirostris (assembly GCF_059441175.1). Classification (NCBI taxonomy): domain Eukaryota; kingdom Metazoa; phylum Chordata; class Actinopteri; order Syngnathiformes; family Syngnathidae; genus Urocampus; species Urocampus carinirostris. The sequence goes on from NC_142366.1 coordinate 3,303,968, forward strand.
AAAAAGCTGCTGTAGTAATATTTTTTATCCTGTTAACGTTTTAAAGCATTATTCTTTCTAAAAAAACAAATGTGATGACAAAGGGCCTTCGTCATCGTCAGGACAGAGGAGGATGACGTTTCATGCAACTCCACGATCGTCATGGCGATCCGAATCATGTGATCGCATCACCCGAAACATCGTTCTTGCAAAGTTCATGCATAGGTTTAGTGTTCTTGCAATAAAGTGTGATTTTGCAAGAAAAGTGCCTTTTTGTATGCAGGAAGATTTTTTTTTAGATATTCTACCAATCAAAAATTGAAACATTTAAAAGAAAGCACCGAAGCGAAAGTTGTGAATGCATTATTCTTTGACAAAAGACCATTTTTCAAGAAACTTGAAAAACATACCATATTTTCCGCATTATAAGGCGCACCTAAAAGTCTTAATTTTTTTCAAAAGCTGACCATGCGCCTTATAATACAGTGCGCCTTATATATGGCTCAATATTAAATTCGCAAGGTCTCGCAACTTACGCAACAGCCGCCGACTCGATTTTCCCCCGAACGTGCAGTAGTCCGCGGTGTATGCTGGGATTTATATACCGGCGTTTCATTGGCTAACCAATGTGTCAATCATCATTTGAATCGATCGCTATTGGCTAAAGTTATTCGGAGCCTCGGATTGGCTAGAGGGCCAAAACAAACCCTGCAATTGGCCGAAAAAGATGTGTCAATCATCCGTTAAATCGATCGCTATTGGCTGAAGTTATTCGGAGCCTCGGATACGCTAGAGGGCCAAAACAAACCCTGCAATTGGCCGAAATAGATGTGTCAATCATCCGTTACATCGATCGATATTGGCTGAAGTTATTCGGAGCCTCGGATACGCTAGAGGGCCAAAACAAACCCTGCAATTGGCCAAAAAGGATGACTGAATAGCAAGCTTGCTAAACAACGCCATAAAGAAACATGTTTCATTAGTCTGTATTTGTAAATATTTTACTCTCCTGGATTTACTACACTCACGGTTGTAAGAAGACCATGATTGCGTATCATTATTGAACGTGAGAACTTAGGTGAACTATGCGGCTTTATATTTTCAAGGTATCTTGTTTTAGAACGATCTTGATGTTGCTGTGATGAGTTGAGTGAATTAAACTCAATTACAAGTGTTTATTGTCATATGCACAGTAAAGTTGCGAGCGAAAAAGAAAATAGAAACTAAGGAATGGTTGGCATTTCTTGAATTCCAAGACTTTAACCTTCCGAATGATATTTTAAATTTAAGCATTTAAGTGACATCGTACGGACACCGCATCCGCACGTGTCTACGACACGTATTTGCTTCTTTGCAAGCTTTGGGAATGTTAAGGGGGTAATCAGTTTGACTGAATCATCTGACTGTTTTGTCGACGTTCCCATTGTAGCGCCTTATAATCCGGTGCGCCTTATCTATGGAAGATATAGGACCAAAAACTATTTTTTGGGGGTGCGCCCTATAACCCGGTGCGCCCTATAGTGCGGAAAATATGGTACTTTCTTTTCTAATGAAAGATTAGGGTTGACATTTTATTTTGGTGTTTCTTCTGCCTATATTGCTAAAGAGCAAAATTTTCTGTAGACCTTCAAAAATGTGTCCAAATGGCAAAAATCGGCTTCGACCGGCACTTCCAATTTGGGAGAAATGTTTGGCACTGAAAGTGTTAACATCTTATGCTCGCTAAAATGGGACTAAAATCCAACTCATTTTTTGTCAGGAGTACAAGCGTAAGCAAATCGAGGAGCAGCGCCAGGCGGAGCGTCTGCAGAGGCAGCTGCAGCAAGAGCGAGCCTACCTGGTTTCTCTACAGCAGCAACAGCAGCAAGACCCGCAACAGAGACCCCTGCAGGACAAAAAGCAGCTTTACCACTACAAGGACCAGGCGCCGGGGGCCACCAACGATAAGCCGGCATGGGCTAAGGAGGTAGGTCCAAGTCTACTCTGGGTGTTTTATTGTTTTGAATTGCTGGGAAATTGGATTCCTAACTGGGATTCAAAATCCTTGACATGCTGTGTCTTTAAATTAATGATCAATTCAATCGAATTTCTTAGTAAATCATTCAGTGCCCCTGTACAAGGCAGATTTTTAGTAGTTGACTGAGCCTATTCAAACCGTACCTCTTATAATTACAACCTGGTAACAATATAGTAGTAACTTATTAACGACATAGTATTAACAGAAGCTGTTATGCATGTATAGTATATACCGATGCCATATCCCCAAAGTGGGAGTTGGCTAGAGTCAAGAACACACTCACATTCTTGACTCTTTCTGGAAGATTGATACAAAGGAGGGGATTCCCAGCTCCGTCTTTTTACAAAAACAATGTCGCAACACCTGTCGTTGGGAGTCATTAGGTGCCCAAACCCCCGAATTCCACTCCTAATGCCGAACGCCAAGCAGGCCAGTGACCTCCCATTCTTGGGGCATTTCCCTACCCCAAAAGCTGGTTGAGTCTGTTTTTTCTAAAAATGAATATTAAACTGGGAGCCCTTGGTGCTAATCAGCAGCGAAATAATAGCCCTGAAACAAGTTAACTCAATTTAAATACAAGTCACCTGAAACTTCAAGTAAAGAAAACGATGACATTAGAGCTGTCAAAGGTAAACCTATACCTCAAGTTAACAGCTCTGACATAAGTCAACTCTAATTAAGGACAAGTCAAAATACAAGTATTCCTCATAATATTGCCCTTCAGTCAATGACAATGCTAAAAAATATTTTGATTCCATATGTCCTACATTCTTTATCCTCGGAAAAGAATAACTGATGTGCTGTACTCACAAGCAGGGAAATGCTTGTCTAAACAAATATCATTTTTATATATTTTTTGACATGATCAGACAACTTTTAAAAACAGGGAATTCCTCATAATATTGCTTCTCAGTCATCTTAAAAAGCCCCTTTCTACTTTTTTTAATTGCAAAGTCAAACGTAATTTGTCCTCAGCAAAATCATAACTGATTTGCTGTACTTAAATGTCTAAATAAATCTCATTTTAAAATATTTTTTGTGATGATAAGACCAAATTTAGAAAAGTGAATCCCTTATATTTTTGAGTCAATGCTAAAAAAGCCTATTTTTTCAGTTGCAAATAAATATGTTCTTTATTCTGAGCAAAGAATAAATGATATATGTGCTGTACTAATGAACAGAAGAGCTTCAATGTCTTAACTAATCAAATTGTATTCCTTACATTGCTCCCAGCTGGACATTATCCCCTTTTACAGTGTTTGCAACTTTGCTTCTTGAGGACATTAATGTGAAGTGGTTTTATGCATTTGGTGGAAATATATGTTGGCCTGGAGAGGGTTGGGCGCCACCAGGCTGTACTTGCCCAAGACACACCACAGGAAATGGTGCCCCTACAACCCTGGTTGTTAAGGGACACACCCACCCACCAACCCACAGCGTGTTTAACCTTCATGATACATTGTCTACATTTTTTTCCCCCTAATTTTTAAATATTTTATCTTTACATCAAAGACAAAGCATATAAAAAACCCTGGAAGACATTTCCCTGGTGTGTCTAAAATGTCAAATACAAAATGCTACCTGCTGACCATTCTAAGACATTGCAGCATTGAGAATATACTTTTGATACTGCAACATAACATAATTAACAATTAATATAATTGAGATTTTTGAATGGATCGATAACCTAATGTGCAAAAATGCATTTCTCGCGATTACCACATCGGTTGGTTTATTTACGCTTGTACAGACATATGCATGCTTAGTTTTTGTGTTCATAGCATTACACACTTTCGCTATTGGGGAGAACCGGGAAACTTGCAAATGATGTTGCCTTTTTGCAGTAAGCTCCAAAATGATGGATACTTGTTATACAATTTCCGATTCGGATTTTTGTAGGGCCTGGTGAGGACCTCCAGACATACAGTGGTTTGCTAAACTATTTGGCCGCCTTGAACTTTGTGACCTTTTCCCACATCTAGGCTACATCTAGTTCTTATAAGCGTTCAAATGAACTCTTTCTTTTTTGGGGTTTGGGTTTGCATTTGGACTGTATTTGAAACCGTCATCAACTTACTTTCACCATTTGCGTCCTACAATTAAAGAAAACCACAACCACGCATTTGATATCGCCATGTCGACCCCCCCAACCTCCTTCCCTCAGTGTTACAGTGGCTTGCGAAACTATTGAACCTTGAACTTTGTGACCTTTTGCCACCTTTCAGACTTCAAACATCAAGATATAAAACTGTAATTTCTTGTGTTGAATCAACAATAAGTGGGACACAATCATGAAGTGGAACACACTTTATTGGATATTTTAAACTGTTTTGACAACTAAAAAATGAAAAAGTGGGTGTGCAAAATTATTCAGCCCCATTAAGTTAATACTTTGTAGCGCCCTCTTTTGCTGCGATTACAGCTGCAAGTCGCTTGGAGTATGTCTCTATCAGTTTTACATAGAGAAACTGATATTTTTGCCCATTCCTCCTTGCAAAACAGCTCGAGCTCAGTGAGGTTGGTTGGAAAGCGTTTGTGAATAGCAATTTTCAGTTCTTTCCACAGATTCTCAATTGGATTGAGGTCTAGACTTTGACTTGACCATTCTAACACCTTGATTTGTTTTTTGGTAAACCATTCCATTGTAGCTTTTGCTTTATGTTTTGGATCATTGTCTTCTTGGAAGACAAATCTGCGTCCCAGTCTCAGGTCTTTTGCAGACTCCATCAAGTTTTCTTCCAGAATGGTCCTGTAATTGGCTCCATCCATCTTCCAATCAATTTTAACCATCTTCCCTGTCCCTGCTGAAGAAAAGTAGGCCCAAACCATGATGCTGCCACCCCCATGTTCGACTGTGTTTGGATGGTGTGTTGAGAGTGATGAGCTGTGCTGCTTTTACACCAAGCATAACCTTTTGGATTGTTGCTAAAAAGTTCCATTTTGGTCTCATCTGACCAGACCACCTTCTTCCACATGTTTGGTGTGTCTCCCAGGTGGCTTGTGGCAAACTTTAAACAACACTTGTTATGGATATCTTTAAGAAATGGCTTCCTTCTTGCCACTCTTCCATAAAGGCCAGATTTGTGCAGTAGACGACTGATAGTTGTCCTATGAACAGATTCTCCCACTTCAGCTGTAGACCTCTGCAGTTCATCCAGAGTGATCATGGGCCTCTTGGCTGCATCTCTGATCAGTTTTCTCCTTGTATGAGCTGAAAGTATAGGGGGACGGCTCGATCTTGGTAGATTTGCAGTGGTCTGATACTCCTTCCATTTCAATATTATTGCTTGTACAGTGCTCCTTGGGATGTTTAAAGCTTGGGAAAAAAAATTGTATTCAAATCCAGCTTTAAAGTTCTCCACAAAAGTATTTCAAACCTGTATGGTGTGTTCCCCGTTCTTCATGATACTCTGTGCTTTATACAGACATCTGAGACTATCACAGTGCAGGTGGATTTATACAAACTTGATTACACACAGGTGGATTTAATTTATCATCGCTAGTCATTTAAATAGACATTGAATCATTCAGATGTCCTCACTGAACTTCTGGACAGTTTGCTGCATTGAAAGTATTTTTTTTTCCATCATGGCGGCGCGACTATACGCAGCGGCTTGTGTCTCTCCAGTAACTCTTTTTACTTTAAGTGTTCTTTTATCTCTCATCTTTTCTTTGATAAATACCTGTTCGGCAACTATCACCTTAAGTCGCCAGGAACTTATTAACCTGGGTCTAAGATTATATTTCGACTCATTTCACGATTACAACACCAACAACAACATCCCAAAGGACATACGAAGACCACCGGGATCTCCCTGGGTTACCTGCCCGCCCAACAAGCGACGGAGACGGCGGAGGGAACGTAAACAAAAACGAGGCTCCCGGGGAGGCCTAGCGAAGAAGCTAAAAAGACGACCACACCGACAAGCGCTTCCGAGTATCTTCCTGACCAACGCCAGATCCATCGTACACAAAATCAGTGAGCTTGAGCTGCGGATAGCTACCAACAACTTCGTACGGAATAGCAACATTTTTGTGATCACGGAGTCATGGCTTGACCCGCGGATCCCCGACGCTGCAGTTCAGCTAGCAGGACGCACGCTACACCGATACGACCGCAACGAAGACTCCGGCAAAAAAAGAGGTCTGGGACTATGCATTTACGTACATAATGCGTGGTGCAATAACAGCAGAATTATTGATGCACACTGCTCGCCCGATCTAGAGTTTCTGGCGGTATCGTGTAGACCATTCTATATACCGCGAGAGCTAACTGTGCTCATTGTGATAGCTGTTTACATTCCTCCGGATGCTAACGCTAGCACAGCGCTAAACCTTCTACTCGCTGCCATAAACATTCAACAGCTTGCACACCCCGACGGAGCTTTCATTATCGCTGGCGACTTTAATAAGGCATGTTTAAGGACTGTTCTTCCAAAATTCTATCAACATGTGAAATGTGCAACAAGGGGTGAAAAAACTTTGGACCGCGTTTACAGCAACCTCAAAAACGCATACAAAGCTTCCCCCCTCCCCCACCTAGTAAATTCGGATCACCTATGCCTATCCCTTACCCCCTCATACACCCCCATCCGAAGGAAAACAAAACCTGTAACGAGGACAATACAAACGTGGCCTGAGGAAGCCCTCTCCAAGCTGCAGGACTGTTTTGATCAAACTTGCTGGGAGGTATTTGAGCACCATGACCTCCAGAAATTCACTGACACTGTTTTATCCTACATCCGTTACTGCACGGATGAAGTCACAGTATATAAAAAAATCAAAAACTACCCAAATCAAAAACCCTGGATGTCCAGCGAGGTGCGCACCCTCCTCAAACACCGCAACACCGCCTTCAGGTCTGGAGACAAGGCTCTTTACGGGGTGGCCAGGGCTGACCTGAAGAGAGGCATCAAGGAAGCAAAAGCAGCCTACACAAGGAGGATCGAGCACCTCTTCGCTGGAAATGACCCGAGGAGGATGTGGCAGGGCCTCCAACACATCACCAACTTCAGAGGCCACAACCTGGCAACTGTTGAGGATGAGGCTTCACTAGCTGAGGACCTTAATCAGTTCTTCGCTCGCTTTGAAGCTGGTAGGCCACAAACAGCCACATCACACCCACCAACAACCAGCAGCAACTCCCTCACATTTCAGGAGCACGAAGTTAGGCGTGCGCTGAATACCATAAACCCCAGGGAGGGTACTCAGGGACTGTTCCAATCCGCTGGCTGGGGTCTTCACCACCATCTTCAACCGGTCCCTGTCACAGGCGACCGTCCCACCTTGCCTCAAAACCTCCACCATCATTCCCATCCCCAAAATGTCAGCAGTGGAAAGCCTCAACGACTACAGGCCTGTAGCTCTTACGCCTGTGGTCATGAAGTGCTTCGAGAGGTTAGTGTCCCGGCACATCAAAAACTCCCTGCCACTCACACTGGACCCCCACCAGTTTGCCTACAGGGCAAACCGCTCCACTGACGACGCCATAAACTTAGCACTTCACACCGTGCTGAAACACCTGGATCACCGGGGGAGCTACGTCAGAATGCTCTTCCTGGACTTCAGCTCAGCCTTCAACACCATTATCCCGGAGATCCTGGTGGAGAAACTTGCACACCTAGGACTCTCTCCCTCCATCTGCCACTGGATAATGGACTTCCTCTCCAACCGCCCACAGTCGGTAAAACTCGGTACCCACGTCTCTCCCACCCTAACACTGAACACTGGCTCCCCCCAAGGTTGTGCACTGAGCCCCCTGCTTTTCACCCTCTACAGCTCCGACTGCTCACCGACCCACCCCACAAACACTATCATTAAGTTCGCTGACGATACCACCTTGATCTGCCTCATCTCTGAAGGGGACGAGGCGGCATACAGGGATGAGGTTGAGTCACTTTCAACGTGGTGTTCGGAAAACCACCTCATATTGAACACCACAAAAACAAAAGAACTGATTCTGGATTTCAGAAGGAATGGCAGGAATCCAGCACCACTCATCATAAAAGGAGACTGTGTAGAGAGAGTCCACTCGTTCAAATTCCTGGGCGTGCACATCTCCGATGACCTCTCCTGGTCTGCAAACACCAGAGCGGTGGTAGGGAAGGCCCAGCAGCGACTGCACTTCCTGAGATTGCTCAGGAAAAATAACCTAAAACAGCAGCTGCAGGTGTCTTTCTACAAAGCCACAGTGGAGAGCATCCTAACATACTGTATCACGGTGTGGTATGCTGGGTGCACAGCAGCAGACAGGAAAAAGCTCCAGAGGATCATCAAAACAGCCCAGAGAATCGTCGGCTGCTCTCTGCCCAGTCTGGAGGACATTGCCTGCTCTCGCTACCTCAGCAGAGCAGAAAACATCATCAAGGACTTTTCTCACCCCGGCCACCATCTCTTCGACCTGCTGCCTTCCGGCAAGCGCTACAGGTCACACAAAGCAAAAACAAACAGACTCAGAGACAGTTTCTTCCCCACAGCCATTACCACCCTAAACAGACACCGCACAAAAAACTGAAAACTGTTGCAAAAAAACTACCTCACACGTATGTAAAATGGTACTCACGTACATGCTGTCTGCACTGTTTGTTCACTGCTCAAACAGACACCGCACAAAAAAAAAACCCTGAAAACTCGTGCCAACACTACCTCATACGAATATAATGTTACTCATGTCTTGTTCTTGCACATGTCGACTGCACTACAATTAATGCTCAAATTGCACAATGTCTGACCTTTTCCTGTTTCATGCTGACTATTTTTGCACTATGATGACTTTGCACCAAATGCAATATTGCACAACCGTTACGATACCAACGTTATCACGACAACCCTGTATGTAACATCCCACATGCCGACATTTCTTGTGTAAATACCATGTAAATTATAACTATAGCCTTATCCCCTTTGTCTTATAACATTATCTTCTCTGTTCCTTTATCTTTTTGCTCATACCTCACTATGAGTGTGTAAAACTGGAGTGTCATGCCCAATTTCGTTGTCACAATATGTTAGCCCATTTGTAACAATGACAATAAAGGTATATTCTATTCTACAAAAGTCAATTCCATTGAAGTTGGGAAAAAGTTTAAAATGTCAGTAAAATTAGAATAGAATGACTTGCAAACCTTTTCTAACCCATATTTAAATGAATACACCACAAAGACAAGATTATCCATGTTCAAACTCATAAACTTTATTTCCATAAGCAAATAATGATAAACTTAGAATTTTATAATTGCAACAAGTGCCAAAGTAGTTGGGAAAGGGGCTTCTTCACCATTGTGTTACATCACCTTTCCTTTTAATAACACTCAATAAACGTTTAGGAAGTGAGGAGACTAGTTGTTGAATCGTTGATAGTGGAATCCTTTCCCATTCTTGCTTTATGTACAGCTTCAGCTGTTCAACAGTCCGGGGTCTCCTTTGTCTTATTCTGCGCTTTATAATGCGCCACACATTTTCAATGGGAGACAGGTCAGGACTGCAGGCAGGCCAGTCAAGCACCCGCACCCTCTTACTACGAAGCCACGCTGTCGTGAGACGTGCAGTGTGTGGCTTGGCATTATCCTGCTGGAAGAAGCAAGGGCGCCCATGGTAAAGATTCTGTTTGGATGGCAACATACTTTGTTCCAAAACCTGAATGTACTTTTCTGCATTAATGGTGCCTTCACAGATGTGCAGGTTACCCATTCCTTGGCCACTCATGCACCCCCATACCATCACAGATGCTGGCTTTTGCACTTTGCGTGCATAACAGTCTGGGTGGTTCTGTTCTTCTTTGGACCGGAGGACACGACGTCCACAATTTCCAAACACAATTTGGAAAACTGACTCATCAGACCACAGAACACTTTTCCACTTTGTATCAGTCCATTTTAGATGGGCTCGGGCCCAGAGAACCCTGCGGCGTTTCTGGATGTTGTTGATGAATGGCTTACGCTTTGCAACATAAAGTTTTAACCCACACTTACGGATATAGCGTCGAACTGTATTGACTGACAGTGGTTTTCCAAAGTGTTCCTGAGCCCATGTGGTGATGTCCTTTACACATTGATGTCGGTTCTTAATGCAGTACCGCTTGAGGGCTCGGAGGTCACGGGCATTCAATAATGGTTTACGGCCATGCCGTTTACGCACAGTGATTTCTCCAGATTCCCTGAACCTTTTCACAATATTATGGACTGTAGATGATGATATCCCTAAATTCCTTGCAATTGTACTTTGAGGAATGTTGTTTTTAAACTGTTCAACAATTTGCTCACGCAGTTGTTCACAAAGAGGTGAACCTCGCCCCATCCTTGCATGTGAATGACTTAGCTTGTTCGGGTCTCCCTTTTTTATACCCAGTAACAACTCTCACCTGTTGCTAATTCATCTGTTCACCTGCAAATAGTTGGTTGATTTCCATTCATCCACTTTCTGAGTAGTTATTGACACCTGTCCCAACTATTTTGGCACGTGTTGCTGTCATCAAATTACAGAGTTGATGATTTTCTCCCAAAACAATAAAGTTTATGAGTGAAGACAATAAATATGTTGTCTTTGCTGTGCATTCATTTAAATATGGGTTGAAAAGAATTTGCAATTTACTTGGATCAATTTTTATTTGCAATTAACACACTTTCCCAACTTCATTGGAATTGAGTTTTGTATTCTATTCTATTCTAAAGGGGCTGAATCATTTTGCACAACCACTTTTTCGTTTTTATTTGTTAAAAAGTTTAAAATATCCAATAAAGTATATTGCACTTCGTGATTGTGTCCCGCTTATTGTTGATTCTTCACAAGAAATTACAGTTTTATATCTTGATGTTTGAAGTCTGAAATGTGGCAAAAGGTCACAAAGTTCAAGGGGGCCCAAATAGTTTTGCAAGCCACTGTATGCATGGGTGTGAGCGGCTTTATTTCAAAAGGCTGTTTTGCACAGAGATCGGCGCAGATTTCGAAACATGACAGTTAGGTTTTTAGCCCGCGATTGCTCAAAGGTGGGGGTGTGGTGCATTGTGTCATCTGCAAAATTGACCAGTTTTAACCCCCTAGCTACTTTGCACATATAATTTATATATTGTATTTTATAAACAATTTGGGGCCTAATACTGACTCCTAAGGAACACCACATGAAATGTCCATGTATGCAGAACCATGATTACCCAACTTCACAAACTGTTGCCGTCCCATCAAAAAATTATTTACCCAGTCTAACATTATTCTCCTTATCCTATATTCTTCCAGTTTATTGTATAATATGTTATGGTTAATGATATCAAAAGCTTTTTGAGATCAATGAATACTCCTCTTGCATGTTTTTGTTATCTATTTCCTGTGATTTCCTCTATTGTTTCAATGACTGCCTGTGTTGTTGATCACCATACTGACTCTCTGCAAACTAATTGTGTTTTTCCCAAAATTCATCCATTCTGTATTTTAGCTTTTACAAAAGTTTTGAGAATTGTGGCAGTATTGAGACAGGTCTACAGTTTTTGAAGTTGTGTTTCTCCCAGTTTTAAATCGTGGAATGACCTTGGCAATTTTCATCTGTTTTGGGAATGTACTAGTCAGAAAAGACAAATGGCAGATGTGAGCTAGGGGTTTTGATATCCCCTAAATGACCTGCTTGACTAATGACATCTATGCCAGGGCAGTCTGAAGATGTTTTATTTTTGCTTTTTTTGAACAATGTCAATAATTTCATTTTCCTCAACTACCCCAAGGAACATTGAACGGTGATTCTCCTTGATTAGATTATCCATGTAATATCGATTCTGCCCTAGATTCTGAATGTTTTTTGCCAGTTCAGTAACAATATTTACAAAGAACTGATTAAAACTGCTCGCCACCTCATCCATATTATAATCTTCAATGTTATTTATATCAAAATATTCAGGCAAATTGCTATGTTTAGCACCATCTCTAATGATGCTGTTTAAGAAATTCCATATCCCATTTATATTATTTTTGTTATCCTCTAATTTATTCCTACAATATTCATTCTTACCAAATCATATAATATTAATGAATTTATTGTTATAATTTATATTTAGCTTAATCACCTTCTGTTCTCTGCTTTATGAAGTTCCTATACTGTATTTTTATTTTTACATGCATTTTGTAGACCTTTAGTTTACCATGGACTTTTCTTGTATTCTTCCTTTTTATTATATTCCTTAATGGGACAGTGGTTATCATATAATGAAATCAATATTGTCAGTAATTTATTGTATGCATTGTTTACATCTACGTCACCATACATTTCGTCCCAATCCTGTTCCATTATTTCATATTTTAAATTATCAGTCGCCTCTTCTGACCTTATTCTGCTGTACTGTTCATGTTCCCTTATTTCTCTTTTACAATTATTGTCGTATACCGTGAATACTGGAGGGTGGTCGGTAATATTAGTTACCAATAACCCACTTGTTGCCTTGTTTTCAATTGCATTGGTGAATATGTTGTCTATCAGAGTGGCACTACGGGATGTTACTCTACTAGGTCTAGTAATTGTAGGGAAGAGACTTAGACTATGCATTGAATTCACAAAATCGTCAATACTTTTTTGATTGTTGGGATTTGATGTGTCAATATTAAAATCCCCACAATAAAGATATTTTTGTTACCTTGTTACCATGTACCCGGAGATTTATACACACAGCGTGCAATAATAACTTTTTCATACAAATCTGTATTGTGATACATCCAAGAAGATTGTCCATCACAGCCCCGACTATCTTGAAATTCAAGTTCAGATCAACATGCAGGATATTGCAACACCACCTCCACCTTTACTCTGTCTGTTGTTGTTAATAAATAGATAGCCTTGATCTCAAAAAGACATCCCCTTTTGAGTATTAATCTAAGTTTCAGAAATGGCAATTGTGTTCAAATGGCTGTTTGAATGTACTTATGTATTCCCTAATACTATAAAAAATTGTATGTAAACTTTGGCTATTGAAGTGGATTATAGATAATTTGTCCTCTGCTAGAATGCTTCCATTATATTGATCCTTGCTTTAATATGAACATGTATTGCTTGTGGTAGAGAAAAGGTTATTGTCTGGATCAATGTCTTGTCCTATGTCAAATGTGCTGTTAGTCAAATGTTGTCAATTACAGTTGTTCATGTTCCTTTATCCACTGTGTTGTGTGTCTATTGTAACTAATTATAGGTTGAGCTTTATCCCTGATCATTATGTTTCTGTTAATGTTGAGTCGTTTAAGTAAAAAAAATCTTTGTTTACATTTTTTGTAAAATTTGTGGAATGCGCTATGCTTTAATATTTTTTGCTACCACAAGGGTTAAAAAATGTGATACCCTACAGGTGATGCGTCGGGCTCAGAGCAACTCCCCTCGCATCCCCCCAAAAAAGTACCACTCCTTTAGGCAGGCCCGAGACACCCGCCTGGACCCCCTCCTCTTACTTCCTGGTTACAAGCCTCGCCGCCGCCGCCCTCCTTCCTACCCCGCCCATGTCAGCCCCTCCAGGGATCATGTTCACTTGCCCCGCATCCGGATCACTTGTGTCCCTGAGTCCGACCCCAGGGGCCGGAGTCCCAGCCGGAGGGTTAGTCGGAGGCCGAGAGGGTTTTACTAACTATATCTTTGTTTTTCATTTTTTAAACTCCATTAACGCTTTTTTGTCTAAGCAGGTGGCTTCACTTTCTAAACTTCATCAACTTCACGCTTGTTTATGAACACTTTCGGCATTTGTACTTCATGTTCTTCCTTTCTTCAGCTTCTACTTTTGCTCAGTGTTTCCCAAACACTGCGCCAATGGAGAATAATATAATTTTTAAATATTTTTGTCTCATAATTACTTTTTACATTTTATTTATAGCTAAAAAATGTCAATGAATAATGGGGTGTGAATATACTTTATCCTCTTCAAATATAAGCAATTATATATTACTGCAGGCTGCAGATAATTACTACCTTCTGGTTGTAGCACCTGCTATTGTTGCACATACCAAATCAGTGGTCCGACAATATCTGTGCAGCCAGCCCAATATAAAGATCAGTAGAAATAATGATAATGATGCGCCTAAATTCACTCTGCTTTCACTTGACCACTATGGAACTTAATTACATAGGAAAATGCACTCGATATGATCTCATCATCAGACTATTTTTACTCAAAGTGCCATGTTGTACAATGTTGTTTTGGCTGAACTATTTTCTATAAGGTGCCATTACAATGTTGTACAATCCGGCATCGTGAGTAAAAATAGTGTGATGACGAGATAAATCCTATTGCCTTTTCCTCCAACATCCACAGTCTAAATAGCCTAGAAGTTAGCATATGGCACTCTCTGCCCCCTATGCATCAAATGTTGCGTAAAAGAGGTCACAGATATTTTACGACTGATCAATTATTGCTCAAATTTGGTATGTACTACTTCTACTACTAAAACCAAAGTTATTCTTCCTTTTTATTTTAATGTTTTTACGGTGCACTATTCTTTCTCATTCACGAAGATTGCACTATTATTATAACTTTGGCATGGAGTGCTATGCCTAATGGGCTCACGAACAATGTTTCACAATAGTGATATGAATGACAATAAAGACAACTCTAATTCTAAAGCCGCGTGTATGACGCACACCCAAACTTTGAGGTTTTTTGGAGGGTAAGTAAAAAGCATGTTAAATATGGTATAGGCCAAAAATAAGGCAAATTTGTTTTTCTTTCTGTGCGGCCTTGTACAGAACAACCCACAGCCTGTACCAGTATGTGGCCAGGTTTGTTTCCCACCGCTGTTCTAAATGAAAGAATTTCGGTTCCTTGCTAGTTGGCATGCTTTGTGATGCCCAACAATGTGCTTTGGCGCAGTCAGGATTGGGAGACACTGCCAAAAACTGTTAACCAAACTATTTAACAAACACTTATTTCTCTCCAGGCTGTTTTTCTCCCTAATATTTTATTCTCTCAGCACTATGAGTGTTTTTTCTTAGTGATGTCCATCTGTATTCACCACAAAAGAGGTGCTACTTTTATCCAAGTTCCCATGATGGGAGATGCATGTAGGCCAAATGCAGCTATAAACGGACTGATTCCCCGTGGATCTCACAAACACATTCGAAACATCGGGGGGCAGGACTATATTGCACACACACCTCCAATTTATGGGGATTTGGGTAAGATTTAGTACTGACTTTACTTGTATAGAAGGACCAAAAATACAGTACTAATTAAAAAGAAGATATATAATAATATTTATACTGGTAATAATAATCAATAAAGAAAACATAAATATGTACTTAAAATTGATTATTATATAATTGAAAAATATAAATATGTAAATAATTAGATTAACAAATAAGCAGAACCCAAAAGATAAAAAATATATTTGAAAATAAAACTTCATAAACACACTTATTTAATACATTTGAGTGTTCAGCACAAACAGTGTAGTGTCGTTATTTTATGTATTCCTTTTATATTGTTGTTTTATTTTGTTTTTACCCAGTGTTTTCATTTTTTTTTTTGGTTCATCCATCCATTATCTGCACTGCTTATCCTCAGTAGGGTCGTGAGGGTGCCGGAGCCCATCTCAGCTATCTTCGGGCAGTGGGCAGGGGACACACTGAACTGGTTGCCAGCCAGGGCACACAGAGACAGACAACTCACTTGCTGATTCACACCTAGGGACAATTAAAACCGGCCAATTAACATGACATGCATGGCTTTGGAATGTGTGAGGAAAGCCACGCAAGCACGGGGAGAACAGGCAAACTTTGCGTACCAAGGCTGGTAACTGGATTTGATTCCATGACCTCAGATCTGCAAACCACTCATCCGCCGTGCCACCCTTTGTTATAATTCATTATTTATTTTTAATATTTATTTATATTTCGTGTTTTAATACTGCTTTTTTATTTTTTACCCAATTTTGCAGTCTTAATATTTATGTTGTATTTTATTTTGTGTTTATTCGAAATATACATGTTTTATTTAGTTTTTATCTTATATTTTTAATTTTTTTCGGTACATATTTGATATTTATAAATTACATTTTTACTATGCTTTTGGGTGTCCCCTGCCCACTGCCCGATGATTGCTGGGATGGGCTCCAGCACCCCTGCGACCCTACTGAGGATAAGCGGTGCAGCTAATGAGATGAGATATATATATATATATATTTACCAACTTTAAAGTGTAATAACTATTTGGTGTGCTTTTTACATTTAGTTTGGTGTTTTTGGTCCACCATAACATATTTTGTCAGTATGGATGCACAGACCACAAAAATAACTTTAAATCCCACCCTTAAAAAACGTTATTATTCCACGGTTTGGGATCCGTCCATTTTAATCGCATTTGGCCGCCATGCGTTGACAAAATTGAGACCGAATTGTAACTGACTTCTGAATTTCAGCATAAAGTCTCCAACCGGATCTCGGACCCATCGCTGCCTCCCCGGTCTGAATCTTTTAGCAGTGGTGGCATCCAGCAAGCCAGGACCCCACCCTTGCACCGCTCCGTTGAACCCCAGGTTTGTACCCCTTTCACCAAAGGCACCCTCACAGCTCAGCTCCTGTTATTTACAGAATAGATCAGATTTGTCCTGACAAATAAATTGGGATTTATTTGTCCACCCAAGTGTGAGTGAATGAAGACAAAAACGCAGTGTGCGCATGATCTCTCCTTTTTCTCCTTTATGCTGACCTCACGCCTGATCCCTCCTTTTGCTCCCTTTCCCACCCTCTCCTGATCCCGAGCTCAGATGGCCCACCTGGTGCAGGTGAAGAGCCCTGGCCTGTCTGGCTCTCAGTCCCTGTACGACCCTCACGGGGTTTCATCCTCCGCCCTGTCGCCTTCCCCCTCGCGCCCTGCTATGCCCCGGCAGAACTCGGACCCGACCTCAGATACCCCTGCTCCCCTTCCTCTTGCACGACTGGCGCCCCCTCTTGACAAGCTGGACCGCAGCTCCTGGCTGCGACAAGATGACGACATGCCCCCCAAGGTGCATGCCGCCTCTTCTGCTTTTTTCTTTTTTTGCATGTTTTTTTCTGTTGTGTGCAGTGAGCTCCCTTGTTTGTTTTCCTCCACCCCAAAAATTGGCAATTGAATTGTCATAACTAGCTACCAAACATAGAATAGTCATCTGATCCAGTAAAACTAGTGCAACCCTCTTATGTTACACTAAAATTGAACAGGGATTCCTTGGTTTTAACGGTTAGCGGGGACCAGAACCACTCGCAAAAAAGTGAAAAATTTTTGGCAGCCTTCTTTATAGCAGACATGCCAACAGACAGAGGGAGAAACAAAAGACAGTGCTACTTCGAAACTCTGATAGAAATAATACATAAATACCACTCAAAAATACTACAAAACACTAATGAAATGCTACTATGGAATACTACAAAAACATGACTTTGGAAATACTTTCTTTTTTGAAGGTGTGCCGCTACTTCGCGGATTTTCACTTATCGCGGGAGGTTTTGGTCTCCATTAACCGCGATAACCAAGGTCTCACTGTAACACCATAGCCTGATCTTAAACCGGGCAAGGAAAAGCTCAAAACTTCAGCACGAAGGAAAAAAGACACGTTGACAAGGACCTCACAAGTGGTGTTCCCCTTTCCAGAATGACCAGGGTGCAAAAGATTTATCATTGGGTGACAGTACACAAAACGTAATGAACGTCAATAAAAGAAAACAATAGGTAATATGTTGAAATTCGTCCAAAAAGTACATAACAGCAATGACTCAGCTTCCCTTCTCTGCCGGCTACAAAAATACTACTACAGATATACTCCAATAATACAACTATAGTAATATTACAAAAATACAACATACGTATGAGAAAAGTTCTACTACGGAAGTACTACAAAAATACAAAATAAATACTACAAATATACTACTACAGTAATTCTACAAAACTAAAAACCAAATGAGGTGCTTAAAACAGGGCCTAAATATATTAATTTGCTTTAATTGTGATCATTTTAAAATCAAGTTGATGAAACTAATCTATTTATAAATAGCTACAAAGAAATATAACATGTAAATATCTGCACGTTTGATTATTCAAAAATAAAAAAAAATTATATTAGTCTCGAGCCACATTTTTTAACCCAATGTGGCCCCTGACCTTAAAAGGTTGCCCACACCTGCAGTAGACCTTGGGATGCGACAATCCATTCCGGGGTCTTGGTCAAACACTTAAATTAAGTATAGCCAGGAATATAAACTGATTAGCGTGTTTAAGAATCCCTTAACTGCCTCTTCTGGGCATCGCTTCCTGTGGTGTGTCTTAGGGCAAATACAGCCTTGCGGCACCCATCCCTCTCTAGGCGGTTTTGTGGAGAAGGGTTTTTTCTCCCCCACATAAAACAGATAGTATTGGTTTCCATGGCAGGAGAAGCTGCCTGATCTTACACAGATACAGCACTTTCTCCATCTTGCCATTGTTGTCTTTGGAAAACTCCTTCACCTCTTTATGAGCCAGACTTTGCAGTACACTTTGCCCTCAAAGCCTTTCGGCATGCGTATGACGGTACCGAGTAGGCCTGTCATCTTTTCATTCCACGCGTAATATAGATGTTTCAGATAGAAAAAATGCAATGTTTATTCACTTTTGGTGGGACGTGACATGAGCTGGTATAGCAGAGTGGATGCAGAGGTTTAAGGAGGTGGCGACAGCTCATTGTTGATTGATTACAGATATATTCCTTAGCGAGGGTAGCAATGTGTGTGCCTTTTTAGCATTTCTTGATGATAGTTTTTTTTCCATGGTTATGTATTTACTTTTACCGTTAGCATCACTCGAAGGTTCGGGACCCATATTGAAAACAGTACAAGAAATCCAGTATTGTAAAGTCTTTACAGTTAGGACAAGATTTTGAACTGAGTGAAAATAAATGCATTGTGCGAGGTAATTCAGCCAATAGCACATCGGCATTTTCGTGATCCCTCAACGCAAATTAACAGCAGACCACCATTCCATGTGACACGGACAAATAGCAAACAAGTATATTAGACACATACCTCAACATAAAAAAAAAACACTGCAAAGTTTTTGGGCACTGCTTTTAGGAGAGGTCAAAAACAATATCTTATTCAACACCCTGAAGTGCCATATGTCGGGGATCTACCTTTTACGCACTCACACTCACACAATAGAGTAGTAGAAATAAAATTTCCATGCTGTAATTCTGAGGCGCATATGTGACCTTGCCTGTATGCCCTCCCCCCTCAGGTACCTCAAAGAACCACGTCCATCTCCCCAGCCCTGGTCAGAAAGAACTCTCCAGGAAACGGACCTGGACTGGGGCACCGGGCCACAGCTCACCACATTCGAGCCAGGTAAACACAAACCTAAGAAGATACTCGAGAAACCTGCCGATCTGGAGACTTTTTTTTAATTTTTTTTATTTTTTTTTTTGCATTGCCGTAGCAACCCCGATCTGCGGAGGCCCGACCTTTCCATGGATGCATCTCTAAAGAGGACCAGCAGTGGAAGCTCCTCCAGCTCCAGCACCCCCAGCTCACAGGGGGGTTCCAACGAGCGAGGTGGAGACTTGATCAGCATTTCTTATTTTTCAATGTCATCGTGAGGTAAAAAACCAAATCGCTGTGTTCAGCAAATGCAGTTACGAAGCCTGAAGGTTCTGCTCTGGTGTCCGACGAAGTAAAAGACGACGGCCGAGACGTTTCCAGACCCAGCCGGCCCGCGGTGAGCACCTGCATGTGTGGAGAACGCACATTGGGCCTGATATATATTTAGTCAACCACTAATTGCGCAAGGTCTCTTCTTGAAAGTATTAGAGAGGCCTATAATTATCAACATGGGTAAACCTCAAAGTGCAAAAAAAGAAAAAGAAATTTACTTTGTTTGATTTTTTAATAATTATTTGCAAATCACGTTGGAAAATAAGTATTTGGTCAATACCAAAAGTTAATCTCAATACTTTGTTATGCACCATTTTTCACAAGTTTTCCACACACTGTGTTGGTATTTTGGCCCATTCCTCTATGCACATATCCTCTAGAGCAGTGATATTTTGGTGCAACACCTACTTTCAACTCCCTCTTCTCCACAAAATTTTAATGGGATTGAGATGTGGATACTGGCTAGGCCACTCCAGGAACTCTAAATGCTTCTTACCAAGCCAGTCCTTTGTTGCCCTGTCCCTGAGTTTGGAATCATTGTCACGCTGAAAGACACATCTCATCTTCAATGCCCTTGATAATTGGAAGGAGATTTCACTCAAAATCTCTCGTTACATGACCCTATTACTTCTTTCCTTTGCACAGATCAGTCGTCCTGGTACCTTTGCAGAAAAGAAGTCCCAAATCATGATGTATCCACTCCCATGTTTCACAGTGGGTACTTCAGATACAGTTCAGTATTCGTTACCCCCCAAACATAGTAACCTGTGTTTTAAGTTCTAATTTGGTTTCATCTGAAAATAACACATTCTACGTCTGGATGTGCAGGATTTTAGTCCCTGGCGGCACATTGTGTGACTGTTATTAATTAGCCTTTATTACTGTAGTCCTAGCTCTGTTTAGGTCATTCATTCGGCCCTCCTTTGTGGTTCTGGGATTTTTGCTTACCATTTTTATTATTTTGAAGCCCTGAAATAAGATCTTGCATGGAGCCCCAGTTGGATGGAGATTATCAGGGGTCTTGTTTGTCTTCCATTTTCTAATAATTGCTCCCACAGTTGCTTTTTTTACACCAAGCATTGACATATTGCAGTGGTGCCCCCTGTCGCAGGTCTGCATTTTTGTCCTTGAACAGCTCTTTGGTCTTGGCTATAGTAGTGTGGAGTGTGACTGACTGAGGTTATGGATTGGTGTATTTTGTACCCATAAAGACTTGACACAGGTGCCATTACCACAGGTAATGTTAGACCTTGTCTCTGTGACAGCCAGAAATTGTGCTTGTTTGATTGTGACAAATTTCATTTTTCCATTGTAAGTTGCAAAAAAAAATCTTTAAAAATTAAACAATTTGATTTTTTTACACAGTCTGTCAAGGTTGAGGTTTACATATGTTGACAATTATAGGCCTCATCAATAGCGGGATAACTTACACAAGTAGTGCTTGACTAAATACTTATTCGGCCCATTGTACATACAGTGTATGTTGCACTTCTCACCCTTGTTCTTCTCTCTCTCTTTCATTTGTCTTTCCATTCATCAGAGCTATAAGAAAGCTCTAGACGAGGTCAGTGTTATAAGTCACTATTACTACCCTCCCCACAAGCACGTTAGCATGCTAGCCAACTGCCCAGTAGAAGTGGGCAAGTGGGTAAAATGTAGCCTGTAGCACCCTGCCCTGAGATATTTGACATTTGTATAATTAATTCTGTTGCACAGGGCAATAACATCAGGTTAATGTGTTACGGTGGGGTTCAGGATTTGAAGACTTAACCCCTTAACGGGCCATCGGACTGTTGATAAACAAATCCGTGTCACCAGCCACTGATATACATCATGCCACATTTCATTGGAAATCTTAAACTCTTGAAATTCAAGATGGGGATTATTAAGGAATATACTATACCTGTCAACCTCCACAGCTCCATGCCCGTACAAACTGTCGTATTTTCCCGTACAAAATACAAAATAATCGTACACCATTTATTTCTTTTTTTTGGAATGATGCATGATGGGAAATCCCCAGGCGGCAGACGCATGCGCATCAAACCGCTCGCTTCGTTTGCAACGAAAAAAACGATACTGAGATAGAGGCTTCCGCAGCGAACTTCTTCGATTTGATTGATTTGCCGTTTCGTGATAGTCGGTGTATACCGGATGGTACCCATAATTGACAAATTTGCGTTTTTCCGTACAGATGTCCTTGTAAGTCGTACTCGTCTTAAAATGCATAAAAAACGTACTTTGTACGGAAAACCGTACAGGTTGACAGGTATGATATACTCATCATAGAAATATCACTATCAGTCTGACACAGGATACCCAAAAAGTATAAAGCCGGCATAACTCACCAACTATGTCCCCTGGGCGTCATCAAGTGAGTTGAATGTACGTAAACATGGAGTCATTACTTCTAGGACCATCTAGTTACTAGACGGTCCTAGAAGTCACGACAGTGAATCTAACCATGTAAAATGTTTACTCCAAAACGCACTATAATGCTGACGGATAAAAAAAATCCGCCTTAAAGCATATATGCTTTGCTAGACTTCCTTGTTGTAATCCATTCGTTACGCTCTGAAACTCCCCTTTAAAAATAAACAGACTCGTAAATCTATTCCCAATATGATCCTTAACCTCCGACCTTTTGAGTGAAACCACTCTCGGCCAATAGCAGGCTTTTTCTCATGGTGCACAGCACGCATTACTCTATACAGGCCTGTTTGATAAAAAGAAGTCAGTCTCCTGTAGCTCCGAATATATTCAGCCAGTGGTACCTGAATAAAATGATGATTGACTCATTGGTTAGCCAATGAAATTCCCAGCATCATTTTATGCCATTTTCTGGGGTTGTATATAAATCAAAGCTGAAAATTAACATGCACAACATCATTCCTGATTCATTTTTATGCACCGTTACCATGCGCAAGTGCACACAATCATTAAACTACTTCTGGAAAGAACTCAAACATTTAACTCTTTCACAAAATTGGCCAAAGTAAAATAGGTGCAATATTTAGTTTTTCAGATTGTGATCAAATTTGACAAGTGTCTTCAATCTATTGTCTAACCTGTTTTCCAACTAAGATGCCCATGCCACACTCATCCGCAGGCATGTGATTGCAAACAAAAAAAAAAAAAAAAAAATCATGTGAGGCCAAAAACTTACTATTTCTGTGTGTCTAACTCAGATTACTCAATGTTACCAGCACTTGCAGTGATTATTTAAGTTTGGGACAAAACTTCCAAGTGTTTCCTTTTAAAAGAGACCAAAACCGTTCATATTCTTTAAACATTCAATTTACTTTGGTGGTGTCTTAGATTGGGATTTTGGGTGAATTTTAAAGGAACGTTTAGGGGCTGCAATCCTAATTTTAAACTAGGAGCTGACAGCAGAGAATAACACTTTATTTGCGTGCTAGTATGTACATAACTTAGACGGACTCCAATAACTTTTCTTTTCTCATCTTTTTTGGAGCTTGGTCTTGTTTGGACTCTACTAGGAGCAGGGCTTTTCTTAATTGGATAATTATTTTGCTCCACTGACAAATAAAAATTAAAAACCTGCAGTGACAAGCGTGATGTCCCTCTCCAGCGCTTCCCCCAGCCCTCTTTTCTCAAACCTTATATATTCCGCCCGAAACAGCTCTGATATAAGTTAGATAAAAGCCGATTAGCGCAATGGAAAAATGAAGCATATGGCAGTGTCTGAAACTCGTGACAAAAACTTACTGGACCCCAGGGCAGACAACTCTGAAAAGTTGCCTGCCCAGCCATAAAGTTGCCTGCCCTATTTTTCACAACTTGAAACACAATAAGACGACTAATCTCAAAAACAAAAAAAAACATAGTTGCAAATTATTAAGGATTGATAATCAGAATATATAACAGAACAACACTTTAAAATTAAGTTTATTATAAATGTATGCATGTACGTGACATCGCTGTTTTCCATCTGCCATCAGTATGTATCTGTATTTACTCATTTTCATTCATGTAACGTTTGCGTTGCGTCGTCTGCTTCAAACCATGTGAACTCCTATTTCCACAATGCTTTTAATGTACGTTTACGTTTTGTAGCGTCATAAATTTTGTTGGTTTTTTTTGAATGTTTCTTCTGGGGCTGATGTTTTGGTTGATACCTGGTAAGGATATGTCAGAGTGTGCAGTTTCCTCATGCGTGAGAAGATAAGCAGGGCATTGTGGCTCAGCCTTTAAGCATATTTATTCCTCAACAGCAAGCAAACAACAACACGGCTCCATTCAATACAACATGGCGATCAACAATTAGCAAAACGAAAAATGGTGTGTGCGTAATGACCTCAGACAATGGAAAACGTCTTACCGCAATACTACGAGTAAGAGCGCTATTAAATTGACAAATCTTAAAAGTTCCAAACCACTTCTCCATTTTTCTTGTGTTCTCTGGTCGTCTACTTTGGAAAATTATATGCAAATGCCCAACCTTATAATGCTCTGCTAAGTCCATAAGCATGAAGGTATTCGTTGCAGGCTTCTGATTGGCTGCCGAGTATGCAAATTTCCAAATGAACCGAAATTCGGAAATTCCCAAACAAACCGAAATTCCAAAATTTCCAAAACAAACGAAGATTTCGAAATCGGTATAAAACGTTTTATTTGTTTAAAAAAAAAAAAAGTTTTTTTTTTTGTTTTGTTTTTTCTTTAAAAAGTCTATTATGAATATCAATTTTATTTATTTATTCCTTTAAAAATATATATATTTTTTTAAATAAACACATCCAATATGGCGGGCATGCTATTATGTCTGAATTCGGCATTGAGGTCCTTATCTATTTATGTGTTTGGTCCCTTTTTTATTTTTTGGGGTGCAATAATCCTTCCCCAATAAGCCCCCACCTCCCTACCTGCCCCTAAATATGCACTAGCATGCCGCACGTCCAAACAACATCCCCTTCACTAGCAACCACCTCAACGAGTGTACCATATTCTTTTCACTTGGTCTTAAGATTTTAGCTTTAGCTTTTCATTTCATGAGATTGTTCCTGGTTAAAAGAGAGCAAAGTGAGATTTATGACCTGCTTTATGGCCATAGCATCCTGAGAGGGCCCGATCTCGGGAAGCTAGGCAGGTTTGCGCCTGTTTAGTTCTCTAATGGGAGACCGCCTGGGAATACCCGGTGCTGTGAATTGGTCTTTCTTTCTTTCTTTCTTTCTTTCTTTCTTTCTTTCTTTCTTTCTTTCTTCCTCTCTCTCCCTTTGTCACTATTTCCCCCTCTCCCTCTTTGTCTCTACTTACATTTTCTTTCTCCTCTATTTTTCCCTCTTTCTCTCTTGCTGTCTCTCTCTCTTTCCTGTTCTTTTTTACTCTCTCTCACTGTCTCTTTATCTTTTTTCCCTTTTCTCTCTCACTCTCTCTTTCACTTTCTCTCTCTTTATCTCTTTCACTCCATTCATCTTTCTCTTGTCTCATTTTCACTCTTTTTCTCTTTTTTCTTCTTTATTTATCTTTTCTCTTTTTCTGTTTCTCTCTGTCTCTTCCTTTAACTATTTTTTTCTCCCTTTCTCTGCCTTTTTCTGTTTTGTCTCTGTTCCTTTATTCTCTATTGCTCTATTTTCTTTTCTCTTTTTTATCTTCTCTCTTTCTCCTTCTCTCTTTGTCTTTCTTTCTTTCTCTTCCTCTTTTGTTCTCTCTTCCCTCCTCTCTCTGTAATTCTTTCTCTCCTTTTTTCTTCCATTCTGTATCTCTTGTTCTTTCTTTCTCTCTCATGCTAACAAGTAGATGCTATAGAATCATGCATACAGCTAAATGCTAACGACTACATGCTAACAAGTCATGCTAATGGCTACATACTAACAAGTAGACGCAAACAATTTATGCAAATGGCTTCATTCTAACAAGTCTTGCTAATGGGTAGATGCTAACAAGTTATTCTAACGGCTACATGCTAACAACTACATGCTATCGACTAGCAGCACAGGATCTCCGCAGGGGACCGTTCTCTCTCCGTTCCTAATCACTCTATATACATCGGACTTTAAGTACAACTCTGAGTCCTGCCATGTGCAAAAGTTTGCCGACGACACTGCGATCGTGGGATGTATCAGAAACGGGCAGGAGGAGGAGTACAGGAAATTGATTCAGGACTTTGTCCGATGGAGCGACGCAAACCCCCTGCACCTAAACACCACCAAGACCAGAGAGATGGTGGTGGACTTCAGGAGAACCAGAACTCACCCGGTTCCTGTAACCATCAAGGGAGAATGTGTAGAATTTGTCCAGACCTACAAATACCTGGGTGTGCAGCTGGACGACAAACTGGACTGGACTGCCAACACAGAAGCTCTATGTAGGAAAGGGCAAAGCCGACTTTACTTCCTCAGAAGGCTGGCCTCCTTCAACATCTGCAAAAAGCTCCTGAAAATATTCTATGAGACAGTAGTGGCAAGCGCCCTCTTCTATGCGGCAGCGTGTTGGGGAGGCAGCGTCAAGAAGAAGGATGCCTCCCGTCTCAATAAACTGGCTAGGAAAGCGAGCTCTGTTGTGGGCAAAGAGCTGGACAGCCTAACAACAGTAGCTGAGAGACGAGCACTGAAAAAGCTGAGGTCAATCATGGACAATCCATCGCATCCACTACACAGCATTATCTCCAGACAGAAGAGCAGTTTCAGCGACAGACTGCTGTCACTGTCTTGTACTACGGACAGACTGAAGAGATCTTTTCTTCCTCATGCCATGAGGCTCTTTAACTCCACCTGGCAGAGTAAAGGCCCACATTAAACCACACCACCTACATTGGATATTACCGAATCTTACTGCAATATGTATTCTGTGTAGCACTATTTAGTTACTCTATATAACACGCTACAGTGGGCATTTGCACGTCACACTGAGTATTTGTATATTGCATTCTTTTGGCTTTATTATTGTACTGTTCTCAGCTCAGGGATGCTGCTGGAAATGTGAATTTCCCTTCGGGGATGAATAAAGTATCTATCTATCTATCTATCTAAAGAGTAAGAGCTAACAACTACATGCAAATGACTACACGCTATCTACTACATTACATGTAAACAAGTATATTTTAATGACTACATGCTAATAACTAAAAGCTAATGACTACATGCTTACATGCTAACACTTATATGCCAGATCCTAGCCCCAACCTTCACAATTGCCGCAGGAATCTTCTAGTTATTATTTTCATTTGTTTTCCTCGTCCAGGACCTGACGGCATTGGCCAAAGAGCTCCGGGAACTGCGGCAGGGCGAAGAGACCAGTCGCCCCCCTGTCAAGGTCACCGACTACTCTTCGTCCAGCGAGGAGTCGCACAGCAGCGAAGACGAGGAAGGCGATGGAGAAGGAGGAGCCAATGATGGGACGGTCGCCGTTAGCGATATACCACGCATCATGTGAGAGAAATATGTTAGCCTCACTACACCTGAAAAGTTTGGGGTCACTCAGACAATTTTGTGTTTTCCGTGAAAATGTTTTTATTTATCAAATGAGCTGTTCAATGTCTATGTTCTTCTGCTCACATTAATCTCTCACTTTTGTTGGCCAGTCTTAGATATGGCCTTTTATTTGCCAGTCAAAGGCCAGCATCTCAAAGTCACCTCTTCACTGTAGATGTTAACACTAGTGTTTTGCGGGTACTATTTAACCAAGCTGCTAGTTGAGGACCTGTGAGGCGTCTTTTCCTCAAACAAGAGATGGTTCATATAGATGCTTGAATTCCCTAAAATTGCTTGAATTTTAATGTTGTGTGTTCAAGGTCGGGAAAATGCTTGAATTGTGGGTGAAGTGCTTGAAAATGATACTGATTATTAGTATTAAGAGGAGCCGCTAACTGATATTTGGAGCCGGTATTCATTTGCTGCAAAAGCTTAGAAATTAGCGTAAGACATTTTTAATCATGCAAAGAGAACCAAAAAATATTTGTTATGACTTCAAACAAAACTTTAATAGCTCTCTGCAACCTTTTACAGTTATTAGAATTTCAACACAACTAACATGATTCATATTTCACTCAAACCAAAAACTAACAGTGCAGGATGTAAATTAAGGCTTGGCAACTACCTGTATAAAGGTACATCAAAAACTAATTTTTTTTGTACAATATACGAATACAAATGTCCATACAACCAACAAGACCTGAAATAACTTAAACAAAACGTGCATCAATATTTCAATGGAGCTCCCGAAATGAAAAGTGTGGACACTCCTGTTTTAGAGCCAGATTGGCGACTTAATGTTATGGTAACAGCTAAACACTCAGCCTTATACTTAGTATGCTTTGTAGGATCTCTCATTCACAAAGACACACGCTTGATTGACCAAAATCTAATATATCAGCCGTCACTTGAACAAACTTACCTAAAACAAATTAACTACTCTTTTAATGCGACACGCTTTTCTAACGAGGGCTTTTTAAAATCTCAATATTATCAGTGGTCTTGACTCCCAGGCATTAAGGGACTCGGGAAGTAGCAGAGCTGCCTTTATTTACTCTGCTCTAAAGTTATTGTTCCTACTTCAGTGTGTCCTCCTCCGGTCGGTTATCCAATCAGAAGGCGCAGAGTGGGTAGCATTCGAGAGAGAGAGAGAAAAGGGTAGGACTGTATCTGAGCCTAACTAATCGGCCCGTCAAATTAAAAAATACAACAATACCAATATCTGTCAAATTAACAAATATCGGTGCTATTATTTGGTCCGTCCAAAAATCATCCTGCCCGATAATCCGTCGACTTGTACTCTATACACCTATGTAGATTTTTTATGAAAAAGCAGACATTTGCAGCCAAAATAGTCATCGAACACGTTTTCTTTTCCACTGGTCATCATATGTAAGGTTACAAAAGTTGAAAATCAACAGCTTTAATTCACAATTGAAAGAGCCGAAGGAAAAAAATGGCTGACAGGAAAATCTTGTTTCTGTCCCCTTAACAAACAAGCACTTTTCACATTATTCAGGTCATGTAATCAGATTTTATAACAAGACATTTTTAGTATCATAAACCACATCTTATCATCACACAAGATAAATGATTAAACGTGAAAAATATAGATAAAATATAGATTTATCGCTGGTGCCATGACCAGGTTCTGAAAGCAGTTGCTGAGTGCATCACCCTAGCAATCACAGGCAAATACCATCAAGCCCCAAGCAGGGCAGTCAATTTTATCAAGACAGGAGAGAAACCCAGGGCTTGTGCACAGACAACATCAGGACTCCTCCACATTACCTCGGATTGGCAGTTGCATGTCGACCTTGGGAAACAACTAAGGTACCCCCAGCACATATCAGCAACATCACTCCGACCAGACATGATAATCACCTCTGAGGCATCAAAACACCTTATCATGCCGGAAGTCACAGTCCCGTGGGAAGAGCGCATTGAGGAAGCCAATGAAAGGAAACGCGCAACGTACCAGGAGCTGGTGGAGGATTGCAGGTGCAGGGTTGGAAAGTTTTCTTTGAGCCAATAAAGGTTGGCTGGAGGGGTTTTGCTGGACGATCCTACTGCAGAGTCCTAGGACGGTTAGGTGTGACATGGGCAGCCAAGTATTTAGCCATTCATTTCGCTAGTGAAGCTGCATAAAAAGCGACCAGGTGGCTTTGGCTCGAATGGGCAGATATGTGGGCTGCTATTGGGACACGAGTTGAGGCGTGATCAACCTCGACTGGGTCACCTGGGCGAGAGTGTCTGATGTTGCGAAACGCGAAACACTCAATGAACCCAGGATACATTACTGATGATTCGTCCCAGTTGCACCCAGGAGATATTTCATTCAAGTCAAGATGAGCATAATCATGTTTAACATAATTTGTCAATTTCATGTTTGACTCTTGATCCGATGAAAACAGTCTAACTGGTCGATCAGTCATTGTTTTCCATTTAGACGTTGAGGACCTTAAACTTGTCATTGAACTTGTTGTAGAGGTCAGCCTTAAGCTTGTGCAAGACATTTCTGAGCGTGATGGTCTGTTTGGCAAGGCATCATGGCGTTGAAGTAGAACCTTAGTTGTGCCGGTCTGATCCCTTATCTTTTTATCAGGCCTTTTTTCAGCCATATCCACAAACTCTATATAAAAAAGGCCAGCACAATTTCCTCCAATGAGAAAAAATGTCAGCAAAAAAATGTCTTTCATGTCAAGTAGCGTTACACACAATGGTCTTTGAACTTTTTTCAACAGTCTTTAGCATATCTGCTAGGATACGTGCCTTTCGGACAAGGACTTTTATTACTTTCGGTTCTCCGAGGAGAATAATTCTTGTGAATTCCTTTGAAAGCCCAATTTAAAAGTTCCATTTTGGTGGTCTTGTCGTAGGAGCAGGTGGTATCAGGTGAACCTTGAAAGTCTGATGGTCAGTTTTCTGCTCTCTTTGTTGTGCTCAGTAAAGAAAGACTATCATAGTGGCAAGATGTAGCCATTGGTGTTCAACAATAATATCTTGTGTGTGTTTGATCTGGATTAACCTTGATAACACACTCATTACCATAACATGGCCAGTAGCAGACTTTTGACCTTTCTTAGATTTATATAATGAATTTTGTGTGTGTAAAGTTAGTGTTACGCATTGTACGTGGTATTACTAATTTGTATAACCTTCAAATTCAATATTTCTTATTGGTTGTGTGTTAATTCATTCATGTTACCTTGAATAAGGCTTGTTTTGTTGTTTCTCTTAAAAAGGTGAGGGCATGACAATTCCTTTCAGACATTGTCTAAGGCTATTCCCCAATCTTGGTCTCAGGTGGTTGTGGAAGGTAGAAGTAAGAAGAGAGAGGACCCATCTGAGCATCCCGGGCAGAGGACTGGAGGACGCTGCTTGGGAGGGTGGGATGGAATCCCACTTGAGAAGACAGAGCTATGCCCTTGCACAATAGTATTGCCCGTTACACATTGGATAACTGCTGTTAAAAGTGTCGATAAAAAATGTTCAAACCTCATGAAATTGTGAATATATTTAATTGCTGTTAAAAGTGTCGATAAAAACTCATTTTGTTGGGATATGATATAATGAAATTTTGTGTTTAATTGCTGTTAAAAATGTCGGAAAAAAATGGTTAAAACGTCATATTGTCAGATAAAACGAAATTGTGAATATGCAAAATTGTCGAGAAAAATTGTTCAAATCTCACATT
Source organism: Urocampus carinirostris (assembly GCF_059441175.1). Lineage (NCBI taxonomy): Eukaryota > Metazoa > Chordata > Actinopteri > Syngnathiformes > Syngnathidae > Urocampus > Urocampus carinirostris. The sequence continues at coordinate 3,334,699 of NC_142366.1, forward strand.
GATTATTTGCTGTTAATAGTGTCAATAAAATTGTTCAAACTAAAAAAACCATAACAGACAATTGAAAAGGATCTAAGAGTTGTTCTGTGTAGTAGAGCCGTTAGTTGATTATTTTATTCTCATTTCTGGTTGACAATGTATTAAGTGTATTTCTGATTAGTTTCATGTTCTCTTCATCCTTAAAAAATAAGGACATTTCCAAGTGACCCCAAACCTTTGAACGGTGTGAAACGCCTTAGCTAACAGAAATCGATTGTCTTCTAGGCCCGCTGCCAGCCAAGGTGCCAATGAGTCGCTTGGCATGATGAGAGGACACAACGATTCGCATGGTGACACGTACGGAAACAATTCTCGAGACGGGACGCTAATGATGCCGGAGGTGAGCCAACCACAAGCTGCTTCACCCAGTCTAACTTGAATCAGGCCATCTCGTGGTCTATTGGGGGTGGCAGTAGCTCAGAAGCTCAGGGGGTAGAGTGCTCGTTTTGGGACCGAGAGGTAGCAGTTTCGATTGCCTGCTCCTCCTAGTTAAATGTCGTAGTGTCCTTGGGCAAGACACTGAACCCCTAATGCCGCTGATAAGTACGTTGACGCCTTGCATGTCTGACTCTGCTCTTGGTGTATGAATGTGTGAGAATGGGAAGTGTAAAGCTCTTTGGGAGGTCTTCAGTGACTTGAAAAGCGCGATATGAATGCAGACCATTTACCATTTAATGGCTTTTTACAGAAGCGCAGCAGGCGGAGGCGGAGCTCCACCACTAGCAATGGCGTCTTCGGCCTGGCTAATTTATTTGCAGAGGCCTCAAATCTCCCCGATTTAGTTCGGCAAAGTGCCTCTTCCCTCGTTGCGCTTGGCGACACTTCCAGGGTGAAAGTAGGTCGAAGGAAAATCAAAATCAGCCCTTCCTTTCTTACAACTATTATTCCCCATTTGGTTATCCAGCATCTTTCCTGAAGTCCACTCCTGCCCTCTTACCCAGTGGTCGGCAACCATTTCTCAGAGTGCGCGTGGGGTGCTTGAAATCCTTGAACATGCTTGAATTTTAATGTTGTGTTTTCAAGGTTAAGAAAATGCTTGAATTTTGGGTGCTTGAAATTTTTGCTATTGTCATGTTTCTTGGCAGCCTGACTCTGACACTGCTCAATAAATGAAGAAAGTTTATTTTTTTTAAAGTGCATAAAAATGGCGTTGATATGCCTGCTCTCAGTCATGATTGTGTTGTCATGTGAAGTGTCACCGCCCCCTACTGGTTGCACCCAAGAGGATAGCTCTAATCAGAAAACCGGCTCTCTTGGCCCGGTCATTCAGGAGAGCTCCAAAAAGCTTTCGCCTTCCAAACAGCTACTCAGATTTATTTTTTTAGTAATATCTTGTCAATGATAATAAAACATTATACACCAAATAATTTATAATTAGTAGTTTCATATGTTTTGAAAACGCATGAAATATAGATTAAAATATTCACAGATCCACATATTTTTGGGGTAAAATACAAAACAGATTAAGCTTTTTATGCACTGAACAGATTTAAAGTCCAGCAACACAAAATCCCTGAAATGCAAAACAATAGAATAAAAATTAAGGTTTAGGCTCCTAATTGGGGTAATTAACTAAATTTACAGTTCTGAAATGGGGTCAAGTCTAGGGTTACAATCTCGAGACAGGTGTGGGCTTAAGGTTACGAACTCCGGTTTGTGCTCCATATTAGGGTTTTAAACTGTTTTTAAGGTTCCAAAATATGGTTAGAGCTCCGGTTACAGTTTGAAACATTGTTAGGGCTAGGGTTAGAGCTAGGGTAAGGTGTAGGGCTAGTGTTAGGACCTATGGTTTGGTCTTCAAGTCAGGGCTTTACAGTAAACCGATTTTAGGGTCCCGAAATAATGTTGGTGTTCGACTCAGAGTATGAGGTTAAGGTTTAGGTTCCCGTTTTTCTTTTATTGGCACTGAATTTATTTGAATAGTACCGGAAAAATTGGAAAGGAAAACTGGAAAATTGTCTTTGAAAGTCCTTAAAAATGCTTGAATTTGGCCATGAAAAAGTGTATGAACCCTGTAATAATAAACCAAAATCATTATCACTACATCACCATGGATCTGAATGAATAGAGAAAAGGCATTAATTTGATCTCATCATCACACTACTTTTACCCACAGTACCACGTTGCCACATTGTAGTATGTTGTAATGAATCATTTCGGGAATGAGTTCAGCCAAAACCACATTGTATATTAATTGACCAATCACATGCCCTTTCAAGATAAAAAAAAGGGGTATCGTTAGCTACTATTTTGAAAAAAACAGGATTGCAATTTTGATGCGATTTTTGATTTTAAAAAAGGACATTTTCTGTGCTATTTTTGTTTTCTGTGAGAACTTAATCGTAGTGATTTGCTTTAACTTTAATAAAACAGTGCCCTCTTCTGGGGAGCTTTTTTTCGGGTTGCTGTCTGCTGCCCATTATTTACTTTTGAGTCCTCAATTGATCTAAGTACTTAGTAGGTACAAGGGTCAAACTTAATTTGTGAGGACATGAAAATTTCTAAGCTTTTGCAACAAATGAATACCGGCTCCATTTCTTGTCATTATACAAAAGACCAAGAAATTGGACGGCTTCTTCTTGCAGATGAAGAAAGCGATTTAGAGTTGCGGCTAGCCAGTTGCACACTAGCATCGGGTAACCGTGAATTCAGCAAGGACCCTGCGATGATCAAAATACAAGAGTCACAAATATAGCGGTTTTCCACAAGTTGTAGCAAAAGTCATTCATTTCACGAGTAATGGATCTGGCGTTGGTAAGATACAGGCTCGGCAGTGGTACCTTGTGAGAGTTGTTACATAGGTAGCCGTAGCGTTAGGTCAGAACTGCTATTGCCTTCTCTTCCGACGCCCCCTCAGTGGCTTCCTTAACCTGATCATAATCCACGGAGCACCTGATGATTATCACTATTTTTTTGCGCTCTCATGTCTTTCCTCAGAGTCTGATTTAATTGATTAACTTATTTTCAATCTAACAAGCTGCTATCTGTCGCCGTTTGTTTTGGGTGGACCCATTGACTCATGCTCCCGCCCCGCCCTGCTCTTTGACTGTCAGCATACACCGGCCTATACCAGTAGCGCACACACTTTGTGGCTTTGCATGCTGCTTGCAATCTTTGCCTTGCCTTTATTGGCTAGTGCCTTTAAAACCTGCCTCTGACTGTCCGGGGCCGTTAAAACCCAAACTCTGGTTGGTCAAACACGCCGTCATTCAAATAACAAAGGGGGAAAAAAACACAAACACGAAACTATGAGTCCTTAAAAAAGATCGCAAACAAGCGCACTACGTCATGTCAAAATTTCATTTAGATTTCAGTCAATCGTGAAGCCCTATGGTGAGAAAAAAATTGTGTAATGATGAGATAAAACCTAATGCCTTTTGCTATGTCAACAACGGTACCCTCACTGGCATGATTGGGGTTTTGATTCCCGTAATATCCAAAGTTGAGCAAATGTGGTACTCGATCAGTACTTCTCAATTATTTTTGGACACGCCTCCCTCGGAAAAAGAGATCATCTCGCGTCCCCTGTTTTTTAAGTGATCACATAATATTGGTAGGGACAAAACAAAGATTGCTCGATACTGTTTTTTTTTTAAGAAAACAAAAAGTTAAACGTACTCACAAATAATTGCAGTGTTCGCAGGAAGCAAAGGAAACTTATTCCTCTTCAAGTGAGTCCCGATACCAAACGACCCACGGGCCTGGTACCGGTCCGCTGTCTGGTGTTTGCCGACCATTAACCCACAAATTTGTATGAAGCTCATCTGTTTCCATGGGAACCCATCATCTTTTTTGCATCCCTCCAGTATGGGATGGGAGGAGGAGGAGGAGGCGGAGGTGGCGGCTCCAAGGCCTCATTCACGCCATTCGTGGATCCGCGAGTGTACGGGACGTCACCGACGGAGGACGATGATAACATCTCCGCTTCAGGTGACTTGTAAAATCCCGAAAGCGGACACAGGCGTAATAACCTTGGTTATCATAAAACAGCGATGTTTGCTGATGAGCTCCTGAAGCAGGAGCAGGTCCGACTAAACGAGGCCCGCAAGATCTCGGTGGTCAACGTCAACCCCACCAACATCCGGCCGCACAGCGACACGCCCGAGATCCGCAAGTACAAGAAGAGATTCAACTCTGAGATATTGTGCGCTGCTCTTTGGGGTGAGGAAAACGTTTTCAATTCATTAGGGTCAATACTGAAAAAAATACGGTGGGGCAAATAAGTATTTAGTCAACCACTAATTGTGCAAGTTCTACCACTTGAAAATACTGAAAAGACTTGTAATTGTCAAAATGGATAAACCTCAACCATGAGTGACAGAATTTGAAAGAAAAAGAAAACTAAAAATTTACTTTGTTTGATTTTTTTTCAAGAATTTATTAAGTGGAAAAGATGTATTTGGTCATATCAACACTTTGTTATGTAGCCTTTGTTGGCCAAAAACGTTAGCCAAACATTTTCTGTAACTCTTCACAAGCTTTTCACACACTGTTTCTGGTATTTTGGCCCACTCCTCCATGCAGATTACCTCTAGAGCAGGGATGTTTTGGGGCTGTCATTGGGCAACACTTTCAACTCCCTCCTCAAATTTTTTATGGGGTTGAGATCTGGAGACTGCCTGAGCCACTCCAGCACCCGGAAAATATTCTTTCCAAGCCTGTCGAAGTGTCCTTGGGTAAGACACTGAACCCCTAATGCCCCCAATAAGCAAGTTGGCGCCTTACATAGCTGCACGGCCGCTATTAGAAACTGTGAAGCACACTGTAAAGCGCTTTTCCAATTTTGGGCGGCAGTGGCTCAGGCGGTAGAGCGCTCGTCTTGGGATCAAGGGATCCCAGTTCGAATCCTGGCTCGACCGTGTTACATGTCGAAGTGTCCTTGGGTAAGACACTGAACCCCTAATACCCCCAATAAGCAGGTTAGTGCCTTACATGGCTGTAAGGCCGCTATTGGGAAATGTGGAGCACATTGTAAAGCGCTTTGGGAAGTCATTGACTTGAAACGCACTATATAAATGCAGATCATTTCATTTCACTCTTTTGTTGCCCTGGCTGTATTGCTGATTCAATATTGAATTACCGGTACAAGGTCTCGCAACTTACGGTAAGCAGCCACGACTCCATTTTTCGCGTAGAAGAAGAAGTGCGCTGTCCATACTGGGAAATATTAAACAACGATTCTCTTTTATTTGTGCGTTTGTATAAAGACCCTGAAATGGCTCCTATTAAGAGAGAAATTATTTTCCCCCCATTTTATTAACGCTCCACTTATTGAAACATGAATTGTTTGTACATGATTCAATTGTTTGTTTGTTTGTACATGATTCAAATTGAATCTTTTCTTCCGGCGCCGTCACGAATGGCAGCCACTCCAGCAGCTCCCGTGTTATTTTCGATTGTTCTCGATTGTTCTCAGCTCAGGGATGCTGCTGGAAATGTGAATTTCCCTTCGGGGATGAACAAAGTATCTATCTATCTATCTATCTATCTACACGCTTACAACGCAGAGTTTAAACTCAAGGCGATCAGTCACGCAGTAGAACACGGGAATAGAGCAGCAGTGAGAGAGTTCAACATTAATGAATCGAACACGAGAGTGGCTCGAGCTGGCAGAATTAAGAGTCCCCCTAGGAACTCGCTAACTGAACAATTGTTCCATGGGTGAATTATGTAAAACCCACTACAACGTTTTACATTTTACAGTTATTATGTTATTGCTTTACTGTTATTGTTTTGTACTTGTTGTTTTTGCACATTACGAGTGTCACTATATTGCGATTGCACTAACGTTTAATTTACCATAACAGTATCAGACGTTTTTTTGCGTGTTGACTAAATGGTGGAAAAGTAAAATGTTATGCCTTGCTGTTGTTCAAAGATGTTAAAGATGTGTCACGAAAATGCTTTACCTCAAAGAAAATAATAAAACAGCTGTTTATTCATTTTGGGAGTGAATGAAGATTGTGGAAAGCTTGTTTGTTATCTATTAATAAAGTTTGACTGACCTATCTGACTGTTTTGTTGACATTCCCTTTAGCGCGGCACCATCTAACGGTTGCATAACGTAACTACATCCTCTACTGTAGCCAAGTGATGTTAAGTCACATTTATTTATATAGCCCTTAATCACAAAAATGTCTCGAAGGACTGCACAGGATTACAATTACAAAATTGCACAATTACCTGATCTTAAACCAGCATGCACTTATAGCGCCTTATAATGCGGTGCGCCTTTTAGTGCGGAAAATACGGTACATACATATATATATATATATATATATATATGTATATACACATATATATATATATATGTATATACACATATATATATATATATATATATATATATATATATGTATATACACATATATGTATATATACACATATATATATATATATATATATATATATATATATATATATATATATATATTTGGCACAGCTTATCCTCATGCTTCCTCCACTTGTTGCTGCTCTATTTCCGTGTTCTACTGCGTGACTGATCGCCTTGAGTTTAAACTCTGCGTTGTAAGCGTGTCTCTTAATAGGAGCCATTTCAGGGTCTTTATACAAACGCACAAATAAAAGAGAATTGTTGTTTAATATTTACCAGTATGCACAGCGCACTTCTTCTTCTACGTGAAAAATGGAGTCAGTGGCTGCTACACTTAGTTGCCAGACCTTGCAATTCAATATTGATCCATATATAAGGCGCACCGGATTATAAGGCGCATAGTCAGCTTTTAAAAAAAAAAAAAAAAAAAAAAAAGATTTTATGTGTGGAAAATACGGTATATATTTTATCTACTTGCAGGGGTGAACCTTCTCGTGGGAACCGAGAATGGCCTAATGCTGCTGGACCGTAGCGGGCAGGGCAAAGTCTACAACCTCATCAACCGCAGACGCTTCCAGCAGATGGACGTCCTGGAAGGCCTTAACGTCCTGGTCACCATCTCAGGTGCGAATCACACACCATCTGAAAATAAATTGTTTGGGACTTACACATCCTCCCACCAGAGGGGCCCCCAACAAAGGTTTGAACTGGGCAGGGGGGGTGTCCAATCACCACACACTTGTGACGTTTTGAAGTCAAGTCACGTCCGTCATCTTCTAAAAACCCTAACAGAATTATCAGACAACCAAGGACCCAGGAGAAGGTTTTCACATCCCTGTCCCGGCGGAAGCTTTTGGTTCCTGTCTCAGCGGCGAGAAAATAGCCCTTCGGCCTTGCCTGGTTTTTGTCTTGGCATCGAGGAGAAGGCTCCTCGGCCACACCTGAATTCCTGTCCTGGCGACAAAGAGAAGACCCCTTGACCGCGCACCCTGGTTTTTCTGTCTTGGGGTGTGGAGAAGGACCCTCGGCTGCACCCCATTTTCCTGTCTTGGCGACAAGGAGAAGGCTCATCGGCCTCTCCCTAGTTTCTCGTCCTTTTAGCAAGAGAAGGGTGAGGGGCACCCACACCCTGATTTTTTGTCCTGGTGGCAAGGAAAAGGTCCCTCAGCTGCACCCTGGTTTCCTGTTCTGGCAGTGAGGTCAAAGGCTTTCAGCCATGCTGGTCTCATTGCTGCAGCCCCCATAAAAAAATGTTAGTTTTTAATTTTATTTTATTGGGGGGTGGGACATCTGGTATCCAGCCTTTGACGGTTATGTTAGAGTCTTGAATGCTTCGTACCACCATAGGGCCTCAACCGGGGTTTGATTATTGGATAATTGGATAATTGGGAACAGGTGTGTGGTGATTGGACACCCCTTTGCCCAATTATTCCGAACCCATCTCATCTCATCAGCTGCACCGCTTATCCTCAGTAGGGTCGCGGGGGTGCTGGAGCCCATCCCAGCAATCTCCGGGCAATGGGCAGGGGACACCCTTAACTGGTTGCCAGCCAATCGCAGGGCACACGGGGACAGACAACTCACTCGCTCATTCACACCTAGGGACAATTTGGACCGGCCAATTCACCTGAAATGCATGTTTTTGGAATGTGGGAGGAAACCGGAGTGCCCGGAGGAAACCCACGCAAGCACGGGGAGAACATACAAACTCCGCACAGGAAGTCTGGAGCTGGATTTGAACCCACGCAGGAGGTTCCCAAGACATGAACTGTGCCGCACATGTGCTTACCACTGCGCCGCCGTGCTGCTTATTCTAAACCCTTTATAAGGAAATTATGAACACAACACGTTATCGCGTACATTTTCATTTTAAATGAATTAAATTGTCATCCTGGTTTTCATTGTCATTTTAATATCCACCTTAATGCCAGGCTAGTTTATATCTGGTTTCTTGTTTGGACATTTTATTAGTTGCTTTGTGCTCATTTCTTTGTTGCTACTTTGATCCTGGTTTTGTTATTAAGTACCATCCCTCTTTTTGAGCACCACTGCCTCAAATTCCTGCCTCCCCCACATGGGTCCATCACATGCAAAGCCTAACATAAACAACAATAACAACATTGCATGATTTCCCCCCCAGGCAAGAAAAACAAGTTGCGCGTTTACTACCTGTCCTGGTTGAGGAACAGGATACTCCATAACGACCCCGAAGTAGAGAAGAAACAAGGATGGATCACTGTGGGTGACTTAGAGGGATGCGTGCACTACAAAGTCGGTACGGAGGACTCGTTCGGACACTCAAAACTTGCATGTTGTTCCAAAACTGTCATCTGGGATCTTTACACAGTCAAGTATGAGAGAATCAAGTTCTTGGTGATCGCCTTGAAGAACGCCGTGGAGATCTACGCCTGGGCTCCCAAACCTTACCACAAATTCATGGCCTTCAAGGTATGTGAGGAATTTTGATACGATCATGCAACTTGGCAGGAGTAACTCTTCGTTTGCATTCTTTGTATTGCTTGATAAGTCTAAGGTTCGTGTCCATGGTTATCATGCTTTTGCTTCTCCGTTTAACATTACTGCAAGTCATAGCTAATGGATACAGTACAAAAACAGAAATAAACCCCCAATTGTCGCAAGATATGTTTTCACAGTTTTGTGCGTTCTTTTAAGGTGTAATAACAATAATAAATGCAACACGTATTGTGTGTCTATATTAACTAAATTAACGAACTCTTAAAATGACTGTTTATGCATCGTGTCCTATTGAGAGTGATGTACTACGTGACTACACTATTGTAGGATACCCCCTCGAGTTTAACGTTATTACAGTATTAATGAATTACAGTATGTTTCATTACTTTGATAAAATTCAAGAAATGCAATAAAGGATTCCAGTTTTTGATGTCATTTTCATTTTGAGGATTCAATATCATGTTATGGAGTTAAAGTTTGATTTCTGTGCTAATGTCAAACAATTCAGTGCATGGGTTAAACACAGCAGCAATCTCTTCTCTCTCTGTTTTTCTATACTAAAAGCAGCCATCCTTGGCCTGAGCAACAAAAAATAAATAATTTCCCCAAGTATCATTCAAATATATACCGACTAAAATAATAATAATAATAATAATAATTTCCTTGTATTGTCATTCTGTGTAACAATGTACACAGAACGAAATGTCGATTGCACCTGACCCGTTGTAGCGAGCCGATGCAGCCGCAGCCAACAGAGGGCGCCGCCGACCACTTTTTAAGTCTTAGGAATGACTCGGCCGGGGCGCGAACCACCGACCTCCCAGTCTCAAAGCGGGCGCCTTACCATCTAGGCTACTGAGCTGGTCAGAAGTGACTTACAAAAAAAACTACTTTGTTACTAAAACAGTGCTTATGACCACATTGTGCTCTTACCCGTTCAATTGTGACTCCTGTGTTATGCAGACCTAAATTGTGACACTGACGCTTGAAAAAAGGTGGAACTTGCACTTTGCTAGGCCCGAACAAGAAAGACCGGAGAGAGGAAAACAAGTGAAGGAGCTGATTTCCCTTTCGTCACATATTTACATAGTAACACCCAGAGTTGAAATGTAGTATTTATTCTACACATTTTTAGAGCATTAGTTTGTGTTGTGATTGTCCTCCTACAGAAATCATAATAAAACAAAAATACATTTAATTTTTCCCTTTTCAATTAGTAAACATTTTTGGAAAAGTGCCAAGGAGCCACTCTGTAGTGCTAAAGAGCCGCATGCGGCTTCTGGACACGGGTTGCTGACCCAATTCAAAGGCAATAGATTTTGTTTCATCAACACACCATTTTTACAGGGCCAGAAACGCTCACTTGCATAGTGCATTTTGTTCTGCATTCTAATAGGTTAAAGTTTAACCCTTAATCAGTCCTGTTCGTCAATAACTTTGCGGTTTGATATGTATACGTAAGTAAAAGAGCTTGTTTAGTATTTGGTTGAAATGATTTTTTTTTTCCATTTTCGAGCATTTGTTTTTGGCACCGTAGATTTTTTTGTGGTGATAAAATAAGCTTAAAAGCCTTTTAACTTGTCATCAGTAAATAATAATAATAATAATAATTTCCTTGTATTGTCATTCTGTGTAACAATGTACACAGAACGAAATGTCGATTGCACCTGACCCGTTGTAGCGAGCCGATGCAGCCGCAGCCAACAGAGGGCGCCGCCGACCACTTTTTAAGTCTTAGGAATGACTCGGCCGGGGCGCGAACCACCGACCTCCCAGTCTCAAAGCGGGCGCCTTACCATCTAGGCTACTGAGTACCACTCGTGGTTAAGTGCATGCACTCTATTCATTGCGATCCCAATGCATACAATGTTTTGCAATTTTTGTCAGAAATATTCATCTATGATCAATCATTGGACAAATACGGTAGTTTACTGCAAAACCTCGCTTAATAACGCTGTAGTTGAACTTTACTGCCACAAAATCCATTTCTTTAACCTTTTTACAACCACTGACTCTGGCAACACCTCAAAGACCCACATTCATTCCCGAGAAGTGACCTTACTCTCCAGCTGTACAAAGAAGAACCTCAAAGTGTTTATATGTAATCAAAAGATTGATGATTATCCTATGTGTCATGTTTCATGATAGAGGCTTTATTTAATTGTCTATATGTATACTGTATTTTTAAATTGCTGCTTCTAGATGTTATTGCACTGCTGTTACAATGCACTATTCTTCATTGCATTAGTATTATTATTATTATCATTATAACTTGGGACAGTTTTTCTAAGCACTATGTTGTAATTATTTCTTTGTTGTTCTATTTGTCCTGATAGTCATTTATCCCTTTTCTCTTCAAAGACTCTACATTATGTGTTTTACCCTGGAGTGCCATGACTAATTGCGTTGCATACAATGTTTCACAACATTCATATCAATGACAATAAAGAAAAGAAAAGAAATAATTCTAATTATAAGGCTTCTTTAAGACTTTTAATTTCTTGTGGCTGCAGCCAATTTTTTTGTTGGTGTTTTTTTTTTGGGGTCTAATGGCTCGTTCAAAATTTTGGGTTGCCAACCCCTGGCCTGAATCATCTCCACGCGCTCAGCGCCACGATCCTGGCTTTTGTGCGCCTTATAGTCAAATGCATGTGTCGAGAACCTATGGTTCGCTAGCCATATACGGGTCTTTTTATGAGTACACCAATTTTGCTCATACTATTTTCCACTGTGTCGTTCTTTCCAATTTTCATTTGCTCCATACAGAGTACCTAACTCGGGAAAATCTGAAGTATGACATTGGTTTTGTCCAGTATATAAAAAGGCACCATTTCAATTCGAGTTTACAGTCAAGGTGTCACACCAACAGACCCAATTTTGTCTTTATATTGCTAAGAAATATTTTATATAGAAGCTCATTAAACAATCTATGTTCACTGTTGAGACATTTTCTAATGAAAGCCCAAAGAAACAAATGTGAACACACAAAAACGCCAGACAAGCACACTGAGCAGTTTAATTGGGTGAGCGGTACAGATGGGAAGATCTCTGAACACACAGCCTGCTTCTTTCAAAGAAAAATCTTTTCGTTTGCAGTATTTTGTGACATTTTTGCAAAAAAATTGCGTATAGCGGACACAGGCTCTGGCACTATTATTCAATACATTTTATCAAATCATCAAATAGCTCACAGTGTGCTGGAAATTTTGCTTTTTTTTGGTGAGCAGGTTTGGCGGTTTTGTTGAATTTTGTCCCTAAATATATGGTATGGCTCTCTCAAAACAAAACAAAATTCTAAATATTTTGCCATCATGGCTCTTTGGGTCAAAAGGGTTCCCAACCCCTGTTCCAGTGTGTCTTATCTGTGAAATATATATAACAAGAGACTGTATTTTGGAGTGCGCTGCATAGTGCAAGAAATACGTTATTAAGGGGGGAAGCACTATTGACATCAGGGTCCGGTGTCAGTCTTTCACAGAGCTGCAGCACCGCCCCCTGCTGGTGGACCTGACGGTTGAGGAGGGGCAGAGGTTAAAGGTCATATACGGCTCCAACGCAGGCTTCCATGTGGTTGACGTGGACTCTGGAAACCCTTATGATATTTACATACCCTCACACGTAAGACGTAATGAAAAAAAAACACTACCATAATAAAATAAGTATTACATAATAATATGCTGTACAATATTCAAGATCCAAGGTCAAGTGACGCCGCACGCCATTGTGGTGCTGCCCAAAACGGACGGCATGGAGATGCTTTTGTGCTACGAGGATGAGGGAGTCTACGTCAACACATATGGCCGCATCACCAAAGATGTGGTGCTGCAGTGGGGGGAGATGCCCACCTCAGTCGGTACGTGCCCCCAAATATGTAGTTACAGGGTTTGAATGTGTGCTTGAAATGCTTTTAATGTTGTTTTTCTAAGGATTGACAAGTGCTTGAACTTTGGGTTGAATGCTTGAAACTGTTGTCATGTCTCTGAACAATTCTGCTTGAAGATGACACAGAAACAGCTCACTATTGGCTTTGCTTTGCCATTGCACTTCTTCCCTCGTGATTAACAGCAGGTGTCATTAGTTTGTACGGCATTGTCCTATTAAGCGTCATAGTCCCCCATGGGTCGAGCCCAAGAGGAAAGGTGCATGCTACACCTAAACAGGGAACTATGAAATATGTATGTATTTATTATGGTTCATGTAAAAAAGTCCTACATGAAAATTTAAGTTACATATCACTCATTTTCACCCAACAACTCTAGGGGGAGAGATTAATTTAAAAATATTTACTCACGTATTGTTCAGATCGACAAATATATTTGCAATTTCCTCAAGATCTAAATATTATATGTCTTGATGAATACCTGCGCAAGATTCAAAATTGCATATGAAAATTGAGAACATATTTGTGACATACATGATTCACACCAGATTTCTTATTTTAATGGTACTGAAGAAATTGGAAAATGAGCTTTCAATGTTATTAAAAAGTACATGAAAAAGGTCAGGGTTTGTACGGTTGCTTGAAGTTCTTGAAAATGCTTGTATTTTAATGTTGTGTTTTCAAGGATTAAAAAGCACTTTGGTGGAAGTGCTTTTAAATGCTCTAAGTTGTTGACATGTTTCTCAACAAGTCTGGTTAATAATGATGCGGACACTGCTCTCTAGTGGCTTGGCTTTCCCATTGCAATTTTTCTTCCCCCGTAATTAACAGCAGCTGACATTATTTTGTATTATGTTGTACCTTGAAGTGTCATCGCCCCCTATGAAACTACTTAAGTGCTTGAACTTGGCCATAAAAATGTGCCCGAACCCTGGGTCAGCTTGCAGGCTACAGATTACTCGAATGCTATGTTTTCTGTTTTCTGTGTCAGCCTACATCCACTCCAACCAAATAATGGGCTGGGGGGAGAAGGCCATCGAGATTCGCTCGGTAGAGACGGGACATCTGGACGGGGTCTTTATGCACAAGCGAGCCCAGCGCTTAAAGTTCTTGTCCGAGAGGAACGACAAGGTAAGGACTTATTTTTAGAAACAAATATATTTCGATAATTTTGGCCATTCTTTTAAAGGTGGGGTGCAATGTTTGAGATGTCCATAATGAAGTTGAAAGTAGAATATTTCCTCAATCTCACCTAAATCTAAACTTCTATATAAATCCAGATTTACGAGTGTGTGTGTTCGTTCGTGGCTGATAGGCTGAAACGGCTGAACCAATTTTCGTAAAGATTCACACTGTTATACCTTGGGCTTTTGGGAGTGTTTTTAGCTAGGTCTGGATTAAAGGCACCCCGAATTAATACCAATAGAATCAATAAACATCTGCTTTCGTGTACAAGCATCTCTAAAACTGCATGCAGGCCACGCAGCGCTTTGGCACTCCCTAGTGCAGGGGAGGAAAACTTATGGCTTGTGAGCCATATATGGCTCTTTTCATGATTACATCTGGCTTGGAGATTAAATACAACTCGTGCAAGTATTTTCTGTATTCTTCTGGTTATGGTATGTGCAATGAAGATTTTGCAAGTGCAAAGCCCGGACGGCACTGATATTGCAGTCAGTTTGGTCCAGTACAAAAGGAAAAGGGTGCTTTTTGCTTACTTTCTGTCTCCATAGTCTTCCTTGGAATAATTTTTGATGGCACCACACATTACAGCGACATCTAGTGGACAAATATAAAACACTTTCACTTTAGGAACAGCGGAATGGTTTTAACAGCGCTGTTTTTGTGGAATACTCCATTTGGCCCAACCTCACCCAAATCCCAGCTTTCGCGGCCCCCAACTCAATTGAATTGGAGACCCCTGCATCAAACAATGTATGTTTACTGTTGAGACACTTTATGATGAAAACCCTCAAAACAAATTGTAAACGCCAGCAAGGCATCGAGAGAAATTTGATAGGTTGGGCAGTAGGGGTGCGTGGAGCTACTGTATGGACACAGCGCACTCCCTTCCCCATCCAGCATTGTCCACGCCAAAGGTAAATACATGTGTATCTTTCTTGTTTGGAGTACATTGCAATAATTTTACAAAAGAAGTTTGCGTGCACCTTTTTTGAAACCATTATTTAAAACAGAATTTATTTAAAACGGCGGAAGGGAGACAAATTTTAAGTGGTATATTTACATTCATTAAACAAGATGAAACCCGATTAATAATATTTCAAAAATTTGATCAAATAATGAAACGTCACACAGTGGAATACAATGTGCCATAGAATTGGCTTTTGTCTGGAGAGTGGTATTGTTCAATTTTCCCTTAAAATATATGGCATAGATCTTTCCCCCAATTAAGTAGAGAGATTTTTGCTTTCATGGCTCTTTGGGTCAAAAAGTTTCCCAACCCCTGACTTAGTGGCTCCCTGGCGCCTTCTCAACAAACCACGGCCCCAACAACCTCGCCAAGGCTAGCAACACCAGGCCATTATGCGTGTTAAGTATGTGTTAACGATGCTTAACTGAGTTCAAAGACCCCGGGTTCTTTTGCAGCATGCTTGTCTTATTTTATTTTAGCTGTTTGGAGCAGAACACGCTGCGTAGGAAGAATGGGGGAGGAGGGTGATTTCATGCTTGTCCCAGATTTTTTTGTTTCTATTTGTTAGTGTAGCATTACCCCAGTGAAAGCAAGAAAAGTACCGTTTCAAATACAGTACAAACGCCAACCCAAACCCCAAAAAGATGAAAAAAAAGTTTATTAAAGTACATCAAAAAATGCACTTACTTGCTCGGGCATCATAAGGAGTTGGGATGGGCTCCAGCACCCCCGCAACTCCACCGAGGATGAGCGGTGCAGATAAGGGATGGATGGATGGTCCTGCAGCCTTTTAAGTAGCTTCTCTCGCTGACCATCACCAGCTAATGCTAACATCCTAAGCAGCTAAGCTAACCACTAATGCTAGTGCTGAGGGCAGCGACACTAACCAGTAACGCTAGTGGCACTGCTGGTAACCCAAGCATCTGTGATAGTAGTCATTAATGCAGCTCATGTGTCGGGAACCATTTTGAGCCAAAAAAAGCAATTTTTTGGGGGGGTGGGTAGGAGAAAGCCAAACCATACATTGGAAGACAAAATTCAACAAAACTGCCAAACTTGCTCTCCAGAATAGAAGATAATTCTTCAGCATGTTATATTTCACTGTGAATGATTAATGGTTTAAAATATGTATGAAAGTATACTGTAATGCCAGAGCCTTTGTCCCATATCAATATAAATATACTATGTAAAATTTGTCTTCCTTCCACAGTAACTCAAGAGTGTTGAGGCTCATTTTTATCCTAGGTAATAATTTCAAAAAAATGTCACAAAATACTGCAAACAAGAAGGATAATGACATATTTAGAGCATTTAGTGCATAGTGCCGCCCATCTCTACCTCTCACCCAATCAAATTGCACTATAGCTTTGCTGGCATTTTTTGGGGGGTATGGGGGTTTACGGTTTGTTCCATGTGTTTTCATCACAAAGAGTCTGAACAGTAAACATAATTATAAGTTACCCTCCATACAAAGGTTTCCTTAGAGATGTATTGCAAAAATGGGGCATGTTGGTGTAAACTGTACATAAGACTGTCCCCTATACGAGACGGAACCTTTGGTAATAACAATGTTTCTTTGGCTTTGCATGGTTTATGGTGGCTATTCCTCTGTTTACACTTAAGACGATTCAGAAAAATAGCAAAAGCTTTCTTTTATTTCCGAGCCAGATGTATTCATGAAAAGAGCTCACCAGCTATAGGTTCCCAAACCCTGATGTAGGTAATATTCAGTTTTTTTCTTAGAACAATTGGAACAGTAGCGTATTACTGTCAGTTGAGAAGTTTCATTTGAAGAAAAATATGTATTTTTCTATCAACTTATTTAAAGGCTGATTTGATTTTAGTTTAATTTTTTTGGTTGTTGGCCTTTATGGCAATATTTTTCTTTAAACAGGATAAAGAATTTATTTTTAAAAAAAAACGCTTGTCACATTCAGGTGTTCTTTGCATCCGTCCGTTCGGGAGGGAGCAGCCAAGTGTTTTTCATGACCCTCAACAGAAGCTCCATGATGAACTGGTAAACCTGTACCCCACGATAATCTTGGTTCCCGGGGTATTTGCGAAACGAGCCCCTCACCCCAATTTAATGGTCCGGCGGAGCCCTGCCACGCTTTCACGGGACCCGCACTTTTGGAGGTCGCCTGAAGCTTCAGCAGTCTGGGGGACCTTCCCTGCGGACGGTTTGTAGCACATCTCCCCTTCTTCTTTGCAGGACCACTTCACTGGTCTGCCAAGAACCAAATGGACATGGCCCGACTTTCGTTTTTTAAAAGAAGTCTTTGGCCCGTAAGTGTGAGCTCTGTGGAAAAAGACATGTTGCTGAAAGGGAAAAGATAAAAAACAACTTGACTTGTTGAATGAAAAATAGGGATTTTTTTAATTTTTGGGAAATTGATTACAGTAGACCCCCGGGATACAACACTGAGATGGAGTTTGCAAAGTGAACAGGGGATAGAAACTTATGGTAATTAGCAAATGTCATTCGAATCCCTCGACCCCAGATAGAAACAAAGAAATAACAAAATAATATATAGTAAGTACTACTGATGTCTAATATATGAAAAAAAACGTACATAAATATAAAATACAATTTTTATTTACCTTTAGTGTGATGTGGCTTGAGCTTGTGAAGCGGAGTAGCAGGTGGATGCAAAGGGGGCGGAGGAGACAGCAACGGAGGATTATGAATTAAACTCATTTTAAAACTTTCACTTGCATGGTTTGAATACTTTGTGACTAAAATTGCCTCCTTATTTATCCTGATAGTCTTTCATCTTTTTCGATTTAAAGTCATTATGCCACGTGTTTTACCCTGAAGTGCCATGTTTCACAACGTTGATACCAATGACGATAAAGTTAATTCTTTTTTATTGTGAATAACTGTCAATCAATTGGTAATGGCCATATTCATTAGCAAGGGCAACGATGCCGTGTTTTTTTTTAAATAGCAAGACCCGTGTTCAGGGTTATCATCTTTTTGCTTCCCTTTTAAAATCAATGCAAGGATGACTAGCAAATATTACACAGGGTTGTATCGCCAACTTGCTAAGTCCTTACGAAGCACACAAGATTCTGAACTGGACAAAGAGAAAGCGAAGCATTGTGAGAGGTAGTTCAGCCAATAGCAGAATGGCATTTTTAATGATGCCATGATACAAACCAATAGCGGACTAGCATTTTATGACATCAACCAATATCAGACACTAATACCGCAAAGCTCTTGGGCATGCATAATAATGCATAATAATTTATTGTCTTAAAGTGAGGTAAATGCTGTAAAGAGGGGCCAGAAAAAACATCATATTCCACACCGTAAAATAAATATGTTGAAAGGCACTGTATCCTGAGGGTCTACTGTAATATATTGTCATTGTTGTGAAAATTGAATTATATAAAACCATAGCAAAATAAAGGGGAGGTTTATGAAAACTTCTTAGAAAGTAAATGAGAATTTGGGGAAAATCGGATTTGACATCCTTGTTGACTAGTTAATGTTTATATTATTATTATTATGAGTTGAAATTATTCATTTTCTATCACATGTGCAAAATGGGTCTTTTTTCTTATTATTTTCTACAAACACTTATGCCTACTGAACCAAACACAAATCTTACATACTTAGCACACTTGCTTTTTATTTTTTTATTTTTTTTCGTGTATTATAGTTATTAAAGCAGCATTAAACTACTGGATGAATTTAACCAGAGGTGACTGAAGTACCCACATTCCATACAAAAATAAAAGTTAAAAAGAAAGAAAAAAAATGGGGAAAAAATATTCATAATTTAATAATTATTTCAAAGGGAAACTTTTCAAAGTCCAAATTTATCTAACATATCCAATCCTAGATGTTTCGTAAATTGTGAATAAAAACAGATTTAAAAAATAAGACTATTGGAAATGTAATACTTTCAGATAATTTTGCTTAATATTAGTATTGTTTGTCCTCTTAACTGTCCTTTCTCTAATAAAATATTAAATGAAAAATATAATATTCAAAGTATTGTTTCAATTACTGCAAAAACAATCCTCAAAAATAGTTGAAAAAGGAAAACATGTCTTAAAACAATTGAATTCTTTTTTTCACAAACAACTTTTAATGCTATTCTTAAATGTGAAATAAGAAAACATAATAAATGAAAAATAAAATATAAAATAATATCTTAATAATATTCAATAGAACAATATGAATTTCATTTAAGAAAGAAAGAATGATATTGCATTATTTTAAGTATTTTACTATACTACAATTTTTTTAAATGTAGTAAAATAATTATATCAAACAAGAAATATATCAGTAAAATTAATTTTACCTGTATTCAAGTATTATTTTCTTTGAAAAACAAGCTGAAAAAAATAATACAAGAAAATAATTTTCAGATTGGTTAGATTAATTTAGCTGCCAATTTTAAGTATCAATGCATTACTTTAAGTATTTTTACTATATAACAAAAATACGGAAATATTAATTAGTTAGTTAATTTATTAATTTATTTTCTTTGAAAAACAAAAAATACAGAATAATGCTAGAAAATAACATTTGAAATTAGTTTAGTTGATTCGACTAATAATAATAGGTATTATTTATTTAGAATATATTGTAAAACAAGAAAAAATATTTCAAATACGCAAAATTAACCCAGTGAAACTTTTCTTTCCAGTGTTTGTCCTTTCCTTAAAAAATATTTTTTTTAAATGAAAAGATGTCAATAAGAGATCTCGACAAAGAATGTCACTCGGGAATCTCAGCGGTCAACTTTTAAGGTTTGCTTAGTGCTGCCTTGTAGTATTCAAACCTTTTTATTCTTTGTCATAAAAATGTTAAAAAAAAATAAAAATAATAACAAAGCAAAGGTTTGCTGCTAAGTGAGTCTTCATAATACTGTGTAAATACTCTCACTTATATGGGCGCACATCTGCACACTTTGGAGTTTGCACATTTCTTTTCATTTTGGGGCTTTAAGGGTTAAATTATGACAACCTAGATTCTATTTAGTTAACGCTAAGCTAGCAAAATAAAAGCTGAAGCTTTGCAGTTGTTAGCACCCTTACTGCCTACCTATTTAGCAGTCAATAGCACTGAATGTGTTCGCATGCTAAAATAAGTTCAAAATCTAAAATTTGAACATAACGGATCGTTTCACCATCCCTGCGCTAAGTTATAAAGTTACCGTGCACCTTGAACAAAACGCAACATGCGTTCTTAGCTGCTGAGTTAGATCACTGGAAAACAAACCAACCATTTATCACATGTCGTATTGATCATGTGCTAAGACTTAAAAACACTCTCTATTACGGTCAATTGTCAGCCACTTGAATAATACCTGGATGCAAATATGTTTTAAGTGTGTCACTCTGTTCATTTGTAACAATAACTTCTCAAGGTTTTGGTTCAACTCTGGGGATTCGGACCGAGTATTTGGACTAAGGGATAAAAGTGCTGAAGAGAGCAAACTTGTATTACAGTTACAAAATAAAAATATAACTGAGTATACCCTGGGCCCGCTCAGGATGGGGATATCCCTCCAAAAGGCATCGAAAAATGGCTGACCGCGGTTTTTATAGTAAACCAGATTGGCTAAATGGAAACTTAAACGTAAACAGGCAAAGAAAGGAAATCGCATCTTCACAAGAGACTTATGTTAAGGCTGGATCTAATTGGCTTTTGCATGTATTTTGATAAGAGTGGTAGACTCAAGGTCACTTGGAAAAATAACTAGGACAGTACCAAATTAATGGAAAACTTGAAACATCAAATGAATACAAAGAGTATATACTCCATTGAAATATGTGGATAGGCATAAGGTGCATTTATAACACATACATTGGTAATGTAAGTAATTATGTGCTGATTAAATAGTAAAACTAATATAACTGAAAAACTCGTGCAATTGTGACAGCTTATTCAATTATATATTTTAATAATTTAACACTACTGGAATGAACTGTTAGGCATAGGACCTTGGACCAAATGGACCATAGGACAGGTACACAAAAATTGAGCTGCTGTCACTTTTTCTACTGGGAGCACTGATGTGACTAAGTCATTTAGTCGGGTGCACAGCACATAATTTGGTCTCAGCGGCAGTTATGTCATAAAATAAATAATTATGGTGTTATATTTGTTATCCTTTCATTGTGCTAATCGTGGTTATAAACCTTTTTTTTCGGGTCGCACTTGCGGGTAAATCAGGCTCTTTATCGAGCCTCCTTAAGAGTTACTGCAAACTTTGAAATATAATTTGTGTATGAGAAATCCTCTAGAAAATGTAGCATTATTTTGACAAACCCGTTGCACACTCAGAGAAAATTACAAACCGTATCAAAAGTGTGTAAATTCATACGATAAAAACCCTTAACAATGAATCACATTAGTTTTCTTTACTTTTTTTCACTCACACTCCCGGGACAAAAAAGTATATTTTTTTTCTGTGTGTGTGCGTTTTTACGTTTCATTCTTCTCTTTTTTCACTTGCACAGACTCTTTTGCTCTCTGGATATTCTAGTCACGCTGTATATCTTACTCTTGAGTTCTAGAGAAAGACAAAAAAAAATAACAATATTGATGGGGTCTTTCTACAGATTAGAAAACAATAGCGATTACACTTTGTAAAGAAAAGTGGACACTGTTTTTATCGTGATCTTTGTATTTGGAATTTTGTATGGAGACTGTGAAGAGCTGTCACTGTGTGAGTGCAAATGTGTGAGAGTGAGTGTAGAGACGTGCATGCGAGAGTGTTCTCACCTCATCAGGATCATCTCAAAGGAAACGACGACCTCAATCTAAGGATACACATGCGTGATGTTAGAAATGCGACAATAAACGTCCTTTTTCTTGTACAGGAGCCTCGTGTTGTTGTTCTTCCCGGCACTGACACCGCAAAAACTGAATATTTAGCATCATATTTAAGTTTACCATATTTATATCTTCACATCAGGGGCAATTGCAATTGGCTGGATCGATATAACAACCCACTGTGATCACTTCATTTCTATGGTTATCATGTTTTTGCTTCTCCCTATAGCAATACTACAAGCCTTAGGACACAGAGCAAATACAGGAAGAAAAGAAATAGTGTTTATTGCTGACTCGCAAAGATTTGAAGAACATGAAGACAAAGGCATTGTGGGAGATAATTCAGCTAATAGCATATTGGCATTTTCGCTATGCCGTGACGCACACTAACAGGAGACTATCATCTTATTTAACCTCAACCAAGAGCAGACAAACATTTTAGAGACATAAGTCTATAGACACAAAAAACAGCACAAAGTCAGAATAATTGTTTTTTATAGTGGGAATCGATAAAACAACCCACAAAGATTACTTCATTTCCATGGTTATCATGTTTTTGTTTCTTCCTTTAGCATTATTGCAAGCCTTGAGACATAGCAAATACAGGGCAGGAAATACAGTGTTTTATCGCTGACTCGCAAAGTTTAGAAGGAAATGAGTACAAAGGCATTGTTGGTGGTAATTCAGTCAATATCATATTGGCATTTTAATGATGTCATGATGCACACAATAGCAGACTATTATTTTGTTTGAAGTCGACCAATAGCAGACAGGTAAGTATCTTAAAGGCGTGACACTACATACACACAAACGGCTTGAATGATTTGTTGTCGTATAGTGGTGGAAATGCCATAAAGTTAAAACGTTGTAAGACGGGCTAACCGTATTCCCAGTGTATGGTAATAATAAAATTGTTTTGCTATGTCTATGCACCTTGAGGTATGCTTGAACAAAATATGACTACAATTATTAACTATGAACCAGAGATACGAAGAAGAAGGATGTAGCGAAGCCCATGAAAGGAAAGACGCCAAAAATCAAGAGCTGGTCCAATAGTGCAGGGACAAGGGATGGCAGACCTGGCTATTCCCAGTGGAGGTCAGGTGCAGGGGCTTCCCAGCACAGTCTGTATGGGACACATTAACAGCTCTGGGAATAAGTGGAAGGGAGAGGAAGGCAGCTGCCAAAAGGGTGGGGGAAGCCGCGGAGAGAGCCTCTTGCTGGCTCTGGAGTAGGAGAGAGGAGTTTAGCTGGGCATCAGGAGAAGATGGGCAGTGACTGGCCATCACTGCCGGCCAACTCGAGGGCGTTGTTGTTAAGGGTCGAAACGCCCAATGACGGTTGGACACCACCTGACGACATCTTCTGGTTGATTTTTTTTTTTTTTTTTTTTTTTTGAAGGGTCGTCGCTACTTCGCGGATTTTCACTTATCGCGGGTGGTTTTGATCCCTATTAACCGCGATAACCGAGGTCTTACTGTGTATATATATATATATATATATGTATGTGTATATATATGTATATATATATATATATATATATATATATGTGTATGTATGTGTATGTATGTATATATATATGTATGTATGTATGTGTATGTATGTATATATATATGTATGTATGTATGTGTATGTATGTATATATATATGTATGTACCTGTGTATATATATGTATGTGTGTATATATATATATGTATGTATGTGTATGTATATATGTAACCGCGGTGTACGTGTCCCACCAAAGATCCACATTTACACTGGACTGGATGATGAGGTTTTTATTACAGTTTCTGCAAATGGATGAGTCACAACATTAGCTTTTCTGCTGGCTTTGATCTCATTGCAGTTCTCTCTGGTAAGACTGCCAACAAAGCATATCAAAGAGCTTTCTTTTCACTTTACATAAATTACATTTTAGAATATCACAATACATTTTTACATCTTTAAATTTTAACTAGATACTTTTAACAAGAGATCGTATAGTGGATTTTTAACGTTTACAATCAATTCAACATATTTTTCTTTAGTCTGAATTTTAACCAACATCATCCTTTTTTAATGTATATGAGAAAATAGAAATAAAAACAATAATGAGTATAAAAACGGGTACAATTTACCTGCAAATGGATGAGTCACAACATTTGCTTTTCTGTTGGCTTTGATCTCTTTGATCTCTACAAGGGGAATTCATAGTTTAGTAAAACAGAAACAAAACGAAAATAAACCTAAACAACTTGACAATATCAATCACATTACTGTGCATGTTGAGTGATTTGTCAGCTGGGGTTATAATGTTTAAAATTAACTTCTTTTGTGGAGCACCCAAAAATGTGTCTTACCATTGCAGTTCTCTCTGGTAAGACTGCCAACAAACCCCGCCTCCCGGTCACATGTCAGAAGCCAAAATCAAACCCCACCCCATACCAGCAGATGGCACTGTTGGACTCATCATTGCAGGACATTTAGCAAAAACTATACACATATTTCAGCAGGAATTTCAATAAAACAAAAGTTATTATTACACCCGTTACATATACATATATATATATATATATACATATATATATATGTGTATATATATATATATATATATATATATATATATATATATATATATATATATATATATATATATGTATATGTATATATATGTATGTATGTATATACAGTGCATCCGGAAAGTATTCACAGCGCTTCACTTTTTCCACATTTTGTTATGTTACAGCCTCATTCCAAATTGTATTAAGCTGATCTCTTATCTCAAAATTCTAGACAAAATACTCCATTATGACAATGTGAAAAAGGTTTTATTTTTACTTTTTTTGAATTTATTAAAAATAGAAAACTAAGAAATCACATTTACATAAGTATTCACAGCCTTTGCTTAATACTTTGTTGATCAGCCTTTGGCAGCAAATACAGCCTCAAGTATTTTTGAATATGATCCCACAAGTTAAGCACACCTATCTTTAGGCAGTTTTGCCCATTCTTCTTTGCAATAAGTCTCAAGCACAATCAGGTTAGATGGGAGATGTTTGTGCACAGCCATTTTCAGATCTCTCCAGAGATGTTAGATCGGATTCAAGTCTGGACTCTGGCTGGGCCACTCCAGGACATTCACGGAGTGGTTCTGAAGCCACTCTTTTGAGATCTTGGCTGTGTGCTTTGGGTCGTTGTCCTGCTGAAAAATGAACCTTCGCCCCAGCCTGAGGTCAAGAGTGCTCTGGAGCAGGTTTTCATCCAGGATATCTCTACATATTGCTGCATTCATTTTCCTTCTATCCTGACTAGTCTGCCAGTTCCTGCTGCTGAAAAACACCCCCACGGCATGATGCTGCCACCACCATAATTCACTTTAGGGATGGTATTGGCCTGGTGATGAGCGGTGCCTGGTTTCCTCCAAACATGGCGCCTGCCATTCACACCAAAGAGTTCAATCTTTGTCTCATCAGACCAGAGAATTTTGTTTCTCATGGTCTGAGAGTCATTCAGGTGCTTTTTGGCAAATTCCAGACGGGCTTCCATGTTCCTTTTACTAAGGAGTGGCTTTTGTTTGGCCACTCTACCATACAGGCCTGATTGGTGGATTGCTGCAGAGATGGTTGTTTTTCTGCAAGGCTCTCCTCTCTCCACAGAGGAACGCTGGAGCTCTGACAGAGTGACCATCGGGTTCTTGGTCACCTCCCTGACTAAGGCCCTTCTTCCCCGATCGCTCAGTTTAGAAGGCCGGCCAGGTCTAGGAAGAGTCTTGGTGGTTCCAAATGTCTTCCATTTACGAATAATGGAGGCCACTGTGCTCATTGGGACCTTCAAAGCAGCATAATTTTTTCTGTATCCTTCCCCAGATTTGTGCCTCAAGACAATCCTGTCTCGCAGGTCTACAGACAATTCTTTTGACTTCATGCTTGGTGTTTGTGCTCTTACATGCACACTCAACTGTGGGACCTTATATGGACAGGTGTGTGCCTTTCCAAATCATGTCCAATCAACGTAATTTACTGCAGGTGGACTCCAATTAAGCTGTAGAAAGATCTCAAGGATGATCAGTGGAAAAAAGATGCACCTGAGCTCAATTTTGAGCTTCATGGCAAAGGCTGTGAATACTTATGTAAATGTGATTTCTCAGTTTTCTATTTTTAATAAATTCAAAGAAAGTAAAAAAAAAACTTTTTCACATTGTCATAATGGAGTATTTTGTGTAGAATTTTGAGATAAGAGATTAAATTAATACAATTTGGAATGAGGCTGTAACATAACAAAATGTGGACAAAGTGAAGCGCTGTGAATACTTTCCGGATACGCTGTATATATATATATATACTGGACTGTCTCAGAAAATTAGAATATTGTGATAAAGTTCTTTATTTTCTGTAATGCAATTAAAAAAACAAAAATGTCATACATTCTGGATTCATTACACATCAACTGAACTATTTCAAGCCTTTTATTATTTTAATATTGCTGAATTTGGCTTACAGCTTAAGAAAACTCAAAAATCCTCATCTCAAAATATTAGAATATCATGAAAAAGTATACAAGTAGGCTATTCAACTAATCACCTGAATCATCTAATTAACTCGAAACACCTTTCGAGGGTTTCCTGAGCCTTAAAAACACTCAGCTTGGTTCAGTAAACTAAATCACAAGTACGGGGAAGACTGCTGTCTAGAGGACCATCATTGATACCCTCCATCAGGAGGGTAAGACACAAGAGGAAAATTCTCAAAGAGCAGGCTGTTCACAGAGTGCAGTTTCAAAGCATATCCACAAAAAGTCTGTTGGAAGGGAAAAATGTGGCCGGAAACGCTGCACAACCAAGAGAGATGACCGCAGCCTTAACAAAATTGTGAAGAAGAGCCGCTTCCAGAATTTGGGGGAGCTTCAAAGACAGTGGGCTGAAGCTGGAGTCCAGGTATCAAAAGCCACAGTTCACAGACGTGTCCGGGAAATGGGCTACAATAGCCGTATTCCCATGGTCGAGCCACTTCTGAACTCAAGACAACGGAAGAAGCGTCTGACTTGGGCTATGGAGAAGAAGCACTGGACAGTTGCAGAGTGGTCCAAAGTCCTCTTTTCAGACGAAAGCAAGTTTTGCATTTCATTTGGAAGTCAAGGCGCCAGAGTCTGGAGAAAGGCTGGAGAGGAGCAAAATCCAAGTTGCTTGAAATCCAGTGTGAAGTTCCCACAGTCAGCAATGGTTTGGGGAGCCATGTCAGCTGCTGGTGTTGGTCCACTGTGTTTCATCAAGTCCAGAGTAAATGCAACTCTGTACCAAGAGATTTTAGAGCACTACATGCTTCCATCTGCTGAAAAGCTCTATGGAGATGAGGATTTCATTTTCCAGCATGAACTGGCACCTGCCCACAGTGCCAAAACCACCAGTAACTGGTGCACTGACCATGGCATCACTGTCCTTGATTGGCCTGCTAATTCCCCTGACCTGAACCCCATCGAGAATTTGTGGGGTATAGTTAAGAAGAAGATGAAAGACACCAGACCTACAAATGCAAATGAGCTGAAGGCCGCTATCGAAGCATCCTGGGCATCAATAACACCTCAGCAATGCCACAGGCTGATTGCCTCCATGCCATGCCGGATTGATGCAGTAATACCTGCAAAAGGATTCCCAACCAAGTACTGAGTGCATCAATGGACATTTTCAAATGTTTGATTTAGTTTTGCTGTTATGAAATTATTTTTTTACTTGGTCTGAGGAAGTATTCTAATATTTTGAGATAGGATTTTTGAGTTTTTTTCAGCTGTAAGCCAAAATCAGCAATATTCAAATCATAAAAGGCTTGAAATAGTTCAGTTGATGTGTAATGAATCCAGAATGTATGACATTTTTGTTTTTTTAATTGCATTACAGAAAATAAAGAACTTTATCACAATATTCTAATTTTCTGAGACAGTCCAGTATATATATATATATATATATATATATATATATGTGTGTGTATGTATGTATATATGTGTGTATTCCTTAAAGATATCCATAAAAAGTGTTGTTTAATGTTTGCCACAAGCCACCTGGGTGACACACCAAACATGGGGTAAGGTGATAAGGTGCTCTGGTCAGATGAGACCAAAATCGAACTTTTTGGCAACAATGCAAGACGTGATGTTTGGCGTAAAAGCAGTACAGATCAGCACCCTCAACACACCATCCCCACTGTCAAACATGGTGGTGGCAGCATTATGGCTTGGGGCAGCTTTTCTTCAGCAGGGACAGGGAAGATGGTTGAAATTGATAAGGAGATGGACGGAGCCAAATACAGGACCATTCTGGAAGAGAACCGGATGGAGTCCACAAAAGACCTGAGACTGGTCCGGAGATTTTTCTTCCAACAAGACAATTAACCAAAACATAAAGCAAAAACTACAATTGAATGTTTCACCAAAAAACATATCAAGGTGCTAGAATGGCCAAGTCAAAGTCCAGACCTCAATCCAATTGAGAATCTGTGGAAGGTCAAATCAAGTCATGTTTATTTGTGTCAATAAAAATTGTTCAAACCCCATGTTTATTTGTGTAGCCTTTAATCACAAAGAGTCTCAAAGGGCTGCTCAGATAAAGGGTTTGGCAATGAGACTATTATTACACCATCTGAAGTTCCAAATGATTTGAGGAACCTCGTTTGCTCTGTCCACTCCACGCATCTTCCCGGTATTGCAGTACTTCCGGGAGCGGTGCATTCGCAATGATCGCAGCAAGGCTTTAAGGCTAGGACCTTAGCTTGGCCTTTTGGCTGAGTGTAAGAGTCCCAGCTACTAGGCTTTGTAACGTATTATGAACTGACCGACAACGGATAATGAATAATGAATAAAGAAGATAGAAAAATAACCCTTAAAAATCCCATCCTCCCCTCATCTAAAACCTACATGAGGGCAAATAATATACATATAAACAACATGAAATATAGGTTATTCATATGGTATCGAATAGAAGTGTCTTTTAAGCTTAGATTTAAACATTTCCACTGAGGTTGCAGATCGAATCTCAGGGGGAAGAGCATTCCACAGCACCGGGGCCCGAATGGCGAACCAACGTTTTCAAAGCGAAGGCTCCGGACCGGAACATAGTGGAAAATTAAATCTGAAATATATGAGGGAGCAAGTCCGTGCATGATTTTATATAATACCAACATAACCTTAAAATCCCATCTTAAGCTAACAGGGAGCCAATAAAGGTTTGCTAAAATCGGGGTAATGTGATCAAACTTTCTTGTCTTAGTTAAAAGCCTCGCTGCAGCATTTTGTACTAGCTGAAGGCCCTTGATTTTGGACTTTGGGAGACAGGAGAGTAGTGCATTACAGTAATCGAGACGGTAGGTAACAAACGCATGAATTATGATCTCCGCATCCGACTGAAACAGCATAGGGCGAATTTTAGCAATATAACGACGAAGGAAAAAAGCTGTCTAGTAATATTCTTAAAATGTGTTTGAAAGGACAGATCGGGGTCAAATGTGACACCTACATTTTTGACTGAGTCACTCTGGGTGATATTACATTTGTCAATATTCAGAGACGTTTTTGAGAACAAATCACAGCATTTAGATGGACCAATAACAAGCATTTCGGTCTTTTCAGAGTTAAGGTGCAAGAAGTTGAGTGACATCCATTCTTTTATCTAAGTGAGGAAGGCCTCCAAATTTCCACAGTTTAGTGTGGCCGATTTTTCCATCGGAAGATATAGTTGGGTGTCATCTGCGTAGCAATGGAAACTGATATACCTTCCGAATTATATCACCTAATGGAAGCATGTACATGCGGAAATGAAGGGGGCCAAGTACTGAACCCACAGGTAACACTAAAGGGCTCAGATGTCATTTCACCATATTTAAAACAGTGCGTCCTATCTGAGCGGTAGGACCTGAACCATAAGAGGATGGTTCCTGAGGGACCAATCCATTTTTCCAACCGTTCTAGTAAGATATTATGGTCCACAGTGTCAAAGGCAGCACTAAGGTCCAGCAGCAGCAAGAGTGATGAAGCGCCGGAGTCCATTGCCAGTAAAAGATCATTGGCTCAGGAGATACAGCGCAAGTCTTGGGATCAGGAGTTTGCAGTTCGAATCCGTGTTACATGTCGAAGTGTCCTTGGGTAAGACACTGAACCACCTAAGGCCCCAATAAGCAGGTTGGCGCCTTGCATGGCTGCACGGCCGCTATTGGTGTGTGAGTGTGTGTGTGAATGTTAGGTTAACCCCAACACTCAAAGAAGACACAGAGACGTGAGTATCACTTACTTGCAAGGAGAGATTACCATAGACTGCCTGTTACAGTCTACTAGACACTCTGAAAAAGTCTATTTCGTCCTTGCCTTTTTATTGTATTAGGAACGCCCTAGTTTACATGTTTCCTCTGCTAAAGGGAGTGGGAGTGACAAATAAACAGTTTGAGATCTGCTTTCACAACATCTTATCGTATCAACACCTGTTTAAACTTACATGTTATCGTATCAACAATATTACTTCTATTGAACTAGGCGAGAATGGCACACTAAGCAAGAATATACACCATATGCAACAGTAAAACAACTTATTTACAGATGAAATCCATCAGTGAATGGGTAAATGTGAAGCACATTGTAAAGCGCTTTGGGAAGTCTTCATTGACTTGGAAAGTGCTATATAAATGCAGATCATTTCATCAGTAAACCAAGGCGTGCGTCTTTTAGGTCCTGATTTAAGGCGTAAAGGCGCTGTGGAATCCAGGACACAAACGCTTCCATCCAACCTTACTGGGCTCGAGCTATTTTGCAAGGAGGAATGGGCAAAAAAATCAGTTTCCCGATGTGCAAAACTGAGACATACCCCGAGGGACTTGCAGCTGTAATGGCAGCAAAAGGTGGTGCTACAAAGCATTAAGATTAAGAGTTGCAGTGGTCTGATACGCCTTCCGTTTCAATATTATTGCTTGCACAGTGCTCCTCAGGATGTTTAAAGCTTGGGAAACCTTTTTTTATCCAAATCAAGCTTTAAACTTCTCCACAACAGTATCTCGGACCTGCCTGGTGTGTTCGTCGTTCTTCATGATGCTCTCTGCGCTTTAAACAGACCTCTGAGACTATCACAGTGCAGGTGCATTTATACAGAAACTTGAATACACAGAGGTGGATTCCATTTATCATTGTTAGTCATTTAGAAGATCCTCACTGAACTTCTGGACAGAGTTTGCTGCACTGAAAGTAATAATTTTGCACACCCACTTTTTCGTTTGTTTATTTGTTAAAAATAGTTCAAAATATCCAATAAAGTGTGTCCCACTTATTGTTGATTTTTTTTCCAATGAATTCAAGTTTTATATCTTTATGTTTGAAGTCTGAAATGTGGCAAAAGGTTTGTTTGTTTGTACATGATTCAAATTGAATCGTTTCTTCCGGCGCCGTCACGAATGGCAGCCACTCCAGCAGCTCCCGTGTTATTTTCGATTGTTCTCAGCTCAGGGATGCTGCTGGAAATGTGAATTTCCCTTCGGGGATGAATAAAGTATCTATCTATCTATCAAAGTTCAAGGGGGCCAAATAGTTTTGGAAGCGACTGTATGTGGGAGCCGATACCAGTCAATTATAAAAACTCCAATTAAATAGATTTTTTGTTTTTTTAGTTTGAACAATGTTATTGGGACTATTAACAGCAAATAAACAATGTGAGGTTTGAACAATTTTTCTCCACAATTTTAACAGCAATTAAGCATATTCACAATTTCGTTATATCTGACAATATGACGTTTCAACAATTTTTTCCGACATTTTTAACAGCAATTAAACAAACAACTTCATTATATCATATCCCAACAATATGAGTTTTTAATTGACACTTTTAACAGCAATTAAATACATTCACAATTTAATTATGTCATATTCTAAAAATATGAGGTTTGAACAATTTTATCGACACTTTTAACAGCAGTTAACCAATGTGTAAAGGGCAATACTATTGTGCAAGGGCATAGCTCTGTCTTCTCAAGTGGGATAAGCTCCCACCCAACCAAGCAGCATCCTCCAGTCCTCTGCGCTGGATGCCCAGATGGGTCCTCACCCTTCTTACTTCTACCTTCCATAACCACCTGAATAACCAGGCCGTTGCTGCCGGGAATCCCACAGTAGAGCTCCGGTTCCCTCCTCCGGGTGGGTGCAGACGATTCTTCTTTATGGCTGCGTCCTAGGCTTGCCGCTCGCAGATTGTATGGTATCTGCAGCCATTCGGAGCACAGCCACGGGGGGGGGGGGATCTGCCTGCACCTCCTTACCAGCAGGTTTCCGGAGGTCCAGATGGTGTCTTTGATGGTGGCGAGAGTGAGCCAGTCCTTGACAAAGTCGTTCTGTGACCTTTTCGACCGACTCACCCCGTAAAGCACGTACTGTGCGTCAGGGACCTCCCCTGCTGGCAAATCCGTGAATTTTCCTAGGTGGCCGGCCATTGCCCACAGGTCCTCGGCAGCGCTGCACTCACAAAAAAGGTGCCTCACCAACTCCTGGGCGCCACAGCCAGGTCGGGGGTTAGTCGAAATCGCTGACATTCCTCGGTGGTGCATTACAGCTCTGACTGAGAGAACCTCATGAGCCACCATCCATGACAGGTCCTGTAGTCTATTTGGGAGGGCAGGATGATTCACGTTGCACCAAACCGTTGTAGGCTCGCCAAACGCAAGCCCCTGCACAGGACTCACTGTTGCCCGTTCTTGCACAATAGCAATAAGGGCCCTGTGGAAGCCTTTGTTCTGAGAGCGCCGGTCTTCTGGTGATCCCAAGAGCCAAGAAGTGTTCCGCTGGTTCGAGAGCGTTCTCCATCCGGGCACCGGTGCTGTGGAATGCTCTTCCCCCTAAGATCCGTTCTGCAACCTCAGTGGAAATGTTTAAATCTAAGCTTAAAACACACTTCTACTCCATAGCATATGAATAACCTATACTTTTCTTGGACAATATCTCTGTATTATTTGTGATTGCAACATCCTTTGCTGTCTGGTAATCCTGAAAGGGGGATGCCACATGTGCGGTCCCTTCTCAAGGTTTCTTCATTTTCCTCATGTTGAGTTTTTTTGAGTTTTTCTTGCCCTCATGTTAGTTCCAGATCAGGGGATGGTGTAATAATACTCTGAAAAAATAGTCTGTGTAATAAACCGTGAAGCCCTTTGAGACTCTTGTGATTAAGGGCTATACAAATAAAAATGACATGACTTGACTTGACTTAAAACATTCTTGTGTTTCTGAATCAAATTTCTTTAAAAAGTCCCGAATAAAGACATGTGTTGGTGGCAAGTTAAAGGACACTGGTATCAAATGATTGTTTGATACAAGCTTTAGCTTCCGCAAGTATGAGTCCATCCAGAACCGGGTCATCGCTTGACTTTTCGGGTTGTTGGGTGGGCCCATAGCGTTTTGGAAGTGGAGGGAGACATATTTGCTCCCCAGGAAGAGCTGGAGGTCAGGCACCCTTTTCCCCCCTTTTCCTTTTTCTTTTTCATTGTATCTCTTTTTATCCTTTCCCACTTTGAGCCCCAGATAAAGTGAAAGATGCTGTATTAAGAAAAGATATATACCAGAGGGATTTTTAATACCATTGCTAATGTACTATCCACCCATTATCTGCACCACTCATCCTCAGTAGGGTCACGGGGGTGCTGAGCGCCCAGAGGAAACCTACACAAGCACGGGGAGAACATGCAAACTGTGTATAGGAAGACTGGTAGCTGGATTTGATACCATGACTTTAGAACTGTGCGACTCACCTGCCGTGCTGCCCTTGTTGATGTACTAATGGTATTGTAATGTGATATCTGTACCAATAACTACTCCAGTTTTGGTTTCAGTATTCTAAATATAAATGTAGTCAATACAATTTTGGACATTCCAACGGTATCTGTACGTGTTAGATGATACCAATCAATTAAATAAATTGGCATTAGATAAATGCAATATTAAGAAGAAAAAAACAAGGATTTTCTAATACAATTTATGATGTAGAAATTGATACAAATACCACGTGAAAATGCATTAACTTCTCAATATTTGGGTTTCAGCATCATCCTGAAAATAAATGTAGTAAATACAATTTTTGATGTAATAATGGTTTTGGTTTGTGTTAGCCGATAACGGTCAATTAGATAGATTGCCAATAAATTGCTATTAAATAAATGCAATAGTAATAAAGAATATACAATGGGTGTTTTTCGAAGGCATTGTTTATGTACTAATGATAATGTTTTTTGGTGTATGTATCAATAACAACAATACTGTATGTTTAAGTTACATTCTGAAAATAAATGTAGTAAAAATAATTTTTGATGGACTAATGGTTAGGTATGTGGGAGTCTATACCAATCAATGAAATAAATTGCCTGTAAATCATTGCAATGTCAATGAAAAATATTATTTAGGGATTGTTTTAAATAGATTTTTGATTGTATTATTGGTATCGGATTGTGCGAGCCGATGCCAATCAATGAAAAAATTATCAGTAAGTCATTACAAAAGCAGTGAAAAATATTACTTAGGGATTGTTTTAAATGCATGGGCGATACGGCAGATGAGTTGTTAGCGCGTCTGCGGCATAGATCCAGCTACCATCCTTCCTGTGTGGAGTTTGCATGTTCTCCCCATGCTTGTGTGGGTTTTCTCTGGGCACTCCAGTTTCCTCTGACATTCCAACAACATGCATGTCAGGTTAATTGACCGGTCCAAATTGTCCCTAGGTGTGAATGAGCAAGTGCGGTGTCTGTCTCTGTTTGCCCTGCAACTGGCTGGCAACCAGTTCAGGGTGTCCCTTGCCCAATGCCTGAAAATATTTGGAATGGGCTCCAGCATCCCTGCAACCCTACTGAGGATAAGTGTTGCAGATAATGGATGGATGGATGCTTGAAATACATTTTTTGTGGTACTAGTGGTATCGGTATGTGGTGAACGATACCAGTCAATTAAATAGATTGTCTGTAATTTGCTATTAAATCAAGCAATATTGAGGAAAATATTCTGAAGATATTTTTTTTCTATAATATACATTTTAAATTTACTAATGGTATGGGCAGGTGGTACTGCTATCAATAACTTCATTTCCTTTTTCATGTTTTAAAATTTAAAAGGGGGATGAAATAAACTAAAATTAAATATATATATATACACACACACACATATATATATATATATATATATATATATATATATATATATATATATATATGTATATATGTAACCGCGGTGTACGTGTCCCACCAAAGATCCACATTCACGCTGGACTGGATGATGAGGTTTTTATTATTACAGTTTCTGCAAATGGATGAGTCACAACATTAGCTTTTTCTGCTGGGTTTGATCTCTTTGATCTCTTTGTAGTACTCTGGTAAAACTGACAACAAAGCATATCAAAGAGCTTTCTTTTCACTTTACAGAAAATACATTTTAGAATATCACAATACATTTTTACATCTTTACATTTTAACAAGATACTTTTAACAAGAGATCGTATAGTGGATTTTTAACGTTTACAATGAATTCAACATGTTTTTCTTTAGTCTGAATTTTAACCAACATCATCCTTTTTTAATGTATATGAAAAAATAGGAATAAAAACAATAATGAGTATAAAAATGGGTACAATTTACCTGCAAATGGATGAGTCACAACATTAGCTTTTTCTGCTGGGTTTGATCTCTTTGATCTCTACAAGGGGAATTAATATTTAGTAAAACAGAAACAAAACGAAAATAAACCTAAACAGCTTGACAATATCAATCACATTACTATGCATGGTGAGAGATTTGTCAGCTGGGGTTATAAAGTTTAAAATTAACTTATTTTGTGGAGCACCAAAAGATATGTCTTACCTTTGTAGTACTCTGGTAAAACTGACAAAACCCCGCCTCCTGGTCACATGTTAGAAGCCAAAACCAAACCCCACCCCATACCAGCAGATGGCACTGTTGGACTCAGCATTGCAGGACATTTACCAAAAACTATACACATATTTTAGCAGGAATTTCAATAAAATAAAAGTTATTATTACCCCCGTTACATATATATATATAAAATGTGTATATATTTGCAGTACTGCAAAAATCCATCTAGATGGAGAAATTTGTGTTTGTTTTACACCGTGGAATACCCACTTAGGTCGCTGCCATGTTTGTCCGGCATCCTGCAGCTACTCTGTGCTCTGTGGCACTAGCCCTCTGTCACCCAAACAACACAGTTTCATCTATTGGTCAAATGAAACACAGTGGGGCTTTAAAGATGTTTCCCATATATAATGTGCATTAAATTAAAACTACGAAATGAGCACGTTTTGCAATTTTCAAAAGGTTATAAAATATTTAAAAAAATTATTTCATCGAACAGAAATAGGATATGTGGTGCCACAACAAAATTAACTCAATAAACATTCATGGCTGGTTACTGTTTGAAAAGCATGAAGTTGTAATTATGCATATCCTAGTTTATTTAGCATATTTCCATTTAAAAGGCGCACCGGATTATAATTTGCATTTGTAAATTTCTGGCAAAATCGAAATTGAATTATTACTATTATATAGATATAATATATAAGATAAGTTATAATAGACTTTTACTCACGTAAAAAGTCTAAATATAAACAGTAATCTGGTATTACTCTTCTAATATAGATATAAGATATAATAGTGTGTTACGCCCAAAAAGGTAAAAATGTAAACATTAATCGGGTATTACTCTTATAATAAAGATATAATATGTAACATAAGATATCATAGGGTTTCATGACTGTAAAAAGTCAAAATATTAATATTAATCAGTATTACCCTTGACAGCACGGCCACTCAGTTAGCGCGTGTGCGGCACAGTTCTGAGGTCATGAAATCGAATCATCCTGTGCGGAGTTTGCATGTTCTCCCTGTGCTTGTGTGGGTTTCTTCCGGGCACACATTCCAAAAACATGCATTTCATCTGTCCCCTGCCCACTGCCCGAAAATAGCTGGGATGGGCTCCAGCACCCCTGCAACCCTACTGAGAATAAGCGGTACAGATAATGGATGGATGGTATCACTCTTATTATATAGATGTAAGATATAAGGCGAGGCAAGTTTATTTGTATAGCACAATTCATACACAAGGCAATTCAAAGTGCTTTACAGAAATGGCAAAGAGAAAAAAACACAATAATATAGAGTTTTACGCCCAAAAAGGTTGAAATATAAATAATAATCGGGTATTACTATTATAATAGTGATATATTATATAAAATAAGCTATAATAGAGTTTTACACCCGTAAAAAGTACACATATAAATAGCAATCAAGTTGGGTTGCCATGTCCGGTGTCGACCTGGCAACCTGGCGCGGGCACATAAACGGCCCGTTCCCTCCCCACTGACCGCTTACAGATGCTGCAGTAAGTTGGACGCGCATGCGCACTGTCGCTCCTCTTTTCCTTGCAAGGTAAGTGTAGCATGGCGCGTGTTTGTGCCTCGAGGGGGGAAAAAGAAGCCAAATAACGGTCCCCAGCGCCTCCAATCACGGACGGGCAACTGGGGACCCAAGCCGAAAGTTAACCGGGCTGATTTATCGGCTCTAAATGTATTTTCCGTCGGTGTTTCAACCGAGCCGGCGGCGGTCCTCGCGTTGCACGGGGCGTCGGGCTCTAACGAAAGCTCGGCGGCTACCAGGCCTCCTTCGGCTGGCCGCTACAAGTCGCTTGTCATCCTTCAGGCTAACGGACGTACCCGGGCCTCACCAACCCATAAAGTTGCTCTCTTCCTCTGCCGAAAAATATCCGCTAAGGTCCCCTTCGAACTGTTAATCCCTTCGGAGCACTTTCCAACGGGCGCTGCCATTTTGTCATTTTATCTTTAATTGAATGAACGGTTCATGTTAGCGTATTAGCATGGCGTCACTAGCTCAAATAACGGAACTCTAGCGTACCGCGTGTTTTTGCTGATTTTATTCTAAGGTTGTTTCTGACAGGTCTTTATGCTTCGCCGGCGATAGGATCCGAGTAATTAATCCCAAAGGCTCATTAGGACCAACCATAACTACCAAAACGTCTCGGGAATGAGATAATCAGAGCGATCTATGAACATTGCAGGCCAGCTAACAAATTAGCATTGCTAATCTGATTGTTTTGCATCCTGCAACTTATAACTTTTACATAAAATTTTGTTCATGTAATCCAATCATACCATTAATTCTATATGTTCCCACGAATATATAATTCAAAATCGTTAAGTTGACCGAGCAAGCAACCTCGTTTTGACGCGTTCGCCTCGTCAGATCGTCCACGTTTCACTTGACGCGTTAAGTCTTTTTTTTTTTTTTTTTCCCTATACATTTCTCATTGTACTTTACGTCTGACTATTTTTCGTGTAAATCAAAGCTTTCTCAGTATCATTACGTCATTTCGGAGTTGGAACTATTGTGGTGTTTTCTTCCCCAGCACTGGAAAAATGTTGAATGTATGACACATATGGTCAAAGTGGAAGAATGCCAACAATAAACTGTCAGAATAAACTTTCAGGTAAACGGTATCTAATAGTAAATCGTAAGTAATTGGAATCTGTGTAATATGTATAATTGTCCTGTGAAAAATTTAAAGCAGCTCCCTCAGGTCAGTCATCATCAAATTAGTTCTTCTTTTTTTTTTTTTACTAATTTTTGCAATATGCTGCCAGTAGATGTCATGGACTATTTTCAATGCGATATATTCTGATGCACTTACAAGTCAGACAAGTCTTCAAGTTTTATCGTGTAAATGTTGCAGATCCTTTTTTATCTAATTGTAGGTTTTTAATCACATGTTTGTTTATCCTGGAGTGCCACATCTTGTGTTGTAAACGAAGTTCACTACAAAAATGACGAAACAAATACATTTTGAATAAGGTAAGGGATATATATCTAAATACAGATAACCTTTGGAAATTGGTTTAAATTCCTTTCAGTTCTGTTCATTTTTTGTTTTGTGTACAGCTTATTTCCTAAAAGAGATATTATTTGTATTTGACAGTGAGACTAAACATTTCCACTAACTCTTCCATGACTGCAATATTGAATGAAATTGCCCAACAAAGCCAAATACTCTTTGTAAATATTGAAGTAAAAGCAGTCCCTTAATGTGTAAAACTCTTAAGTTGCTTAACATAATTTTAGAATTTGAATTGTCTTTAATGGCATTGATAACAACATGGTGATTAACATTGTTTTTACATTATTAGAGGTGGCACTCCAGGATAAACACGATCCTTATTTTGACAACCATAGGGCGCACAACGAAAAAAAAAGTCTGCGTAGCTTATTCTGTATCATATTTAACATTACACTAAGCACACCCACTGCGGATGCGTTACCTCGACTAGCATAAAAGTGTCTGTATTTTAAAAAAACAACTGAACCAAAAGTTTCATCGTAAGTTTTGATTACAAAGCAAAATGTACGGATACAACAAAATTAATTTTTTTTCAAGCGCTAGCGCAAGACTGGTACTGGCATTTTTTTACCTGTAATCTATATCAAGCAAACCTGTTAAAATCTTTGTCCTCCTGGTCAG